>NC_083467.1:7806923-8021923 GCF_030014155.1 Tachysurus vachellii
GAAGAAACATGGAGCATGTTTCAATGTCTCTAAAGTTAACCCCTTTAAAAAAAAACAGTTTTAGTTATCACGCTTAATAGACCTTGCTTTGTTTTTGGCATTCGAAACACAAAAAAGCCTTGAGAAATTTTTTTTAAAATGGTCAGAGATCTTTTTATTTTCATTTACACTGGAACACCCATCAGTTTTATTTTAGAATTTACTGGTCACCTTAAAACAGTGTCTCTTCATCAGAAATGAAACTGTTGAAAGAATATGCTCTCCAGATTTAGGCATTTAGAATTTATAAATCCCACTGTTAAATAGTTTCCCAGAAATTTATACTTAGCTTCAAAATTGTACACAAATAAAGATGCAAACCAAAAAGAAAATAAAGGACTGGGGTAAAGGCTGAAATGCAAAAGTATAAGTTATTTCAACTGGAAATAAAAAATGAGGATACTGCATCATCTTTTGTTCTCAATCATCTCTTGGTGAGGGTATATCCACATATAGGTTTTGATACCATTGTTACGTGGCTAACACTCAACTGAACTGCTGTTCAATCCATTTAGTTGCATAAACATGAATATTTCTTCTTTGCAACATAAAAATTTGTCTATTTCTATCCAAACATGCCACACGGGTGCTTGTTCAGTCGCTTATCTTTTTGAGACTGTACTACTCCAACATGACATGGTCTACCTGTACATGGCATTAAACCACAGAAACTGACCCAGAACACTTTCTTATGTTCTCCCACACCATCTCAAAACTAAACTCCCAAAATGGCTTCCTGTGATTTAAAACACATCACTGAAGGGCATCTAAATGCTGTAAATGTACAGTAAACGTAAATACAGAAGACACTTATTCCACTAAAATATTTAATAGCATATAAAACTAATAGTAATAAAACTAAGAAGAAAACAAACAAAAGTCACTAATAATAAAAGCAATACTACTACTACTACTACTACTACTACTACTACTACTACTACAACATCTTCTTCTACTACTATTACTACTACTACTACTAATAATAATAATAACAATTTATGAAATAATATTCCTCAGCAGTTATTTTATTCTTTTATATAAGAATTGAACATGTACAAATTTTGCTTTCGCGTTACAGAAAGTATAAGAATATTTCTGTTTTGAGCACTCATGGTGTTTATTATACACTAACCATCGCCATCTACAGGCGACACGCTGCTACTTCATTAGCGTTTTAAGGTGGATTAGAAATATTTCACGAACAAACCGGATTTCAGGGACGCAGTGTTAAACCCAGAATGTTCATCTGTTGTTCAACAATGTCCTTTAACAACATTATGTCACTGACACATTTACTTGATTTGTGTCAAATAAGGACAAATAATGACTGTGTGTATCACCCAAATATGTATACTCAGCAGTGGCGGTTCTAGGATTTTTATGTAACAGGAGCCATTAAGGGGCCACATGTTACATTCAGGGGCCAAGTACAGGGTACATTTAAGCACATGAAATAATTTATTCAGTACGGTGCAAATACATTTCAGCAGTCATTCCTTTTTCAAACGCTCGAGTGCCGGCAATTGTTTGGGGGTGGAATTGCATCTGTGATCGTGAAAAATTTTCTGGTTGCTCTTCTCGTCGACGATTGATAGAACGGGGGCCAATCAGATTTCAGCAGGGGCCAGGGCCCCTGTGGCCCCGCCTCTAGAACCGCCTCTGATACTCAGGCACATATGAACGTTTATTTAATCTCACATGGCCACAGTATATATGCTTTAAGTTAAATTTAAGTATAAGTTTAAGTTATAACATGAAGTTTACTTACTGCACTTATAGGTATTTCTCGCTCTGTCTGTGCTGCCATGGTTGTAAGGGAATGAAGCAGGTCTGAGTGGGCGGGGCCAGCATCCGTTTCATTTCATGTACTTTCGAATTTGAGAGCTACTAGAAATCAGTGTAAAACAATTGCACCAAATACAGAGGTTTTGATGGTGAGAGACAATTGAGCATGTGTTAATACGCAGAATTTGCAGTTGCGCATCAGGACATTTGAAGTTACAGAAGAAAAAAAAATTTTCTCTCCCACAAAAAAAGAAAACAGTTACACCTTCTTAAATGATTTATTTCAGGTGCACAAGTCCTATTCTACAAATCACAAATTAAGAAACTCTTACTCTCACATTTCTTTTGCAAGAGTTGCTTTGAATGTGGTGCAAAACATTCACAAGCAAATGTGAAGCAAAAGTGACCTAAAGTTAGCTTTTACCTTTCAGAAAGCATGAGGAACTAACCTAACTACAAAACACCTACTGTATTAAATTGTGTTAGGTTTATGCGTGATCAAAACAGGGAAACGTTTCAGAAAGTTACAAGGAAGCCACACAGAACTGCTATTGCGTATAATATAAAATCCACATGACTCAACAATCGGGGATTGACACTTCTGCACACACAGGATGTTCTTCTGTTCTATGTAAATTAAAGCGACTGTAATGTGTGAAATTTCTTAACAGTAAAATAAACATTAACATCCTCTAAAGAATTGATTTATGCACATGTATTCCCATTATATAAGAATAAGCTGTATTTGCATAAATAAATATCCAGAAACATTCCAATATACAAAACTTTAAAGAATATTAGCAATCTGACTGATTGTGATCTATGTTGTTTAAAATTTATTTTTACTTTGTAAAAAAAAGTTTAACATCATTAAGTACGATCATTTATAAATACTCAGTGTTTTAAACAATCATTTGTGGGGGTTTTGTGGAGATCTAGTGTCTCACACTTATTCACTACATCAACAATTAGTTATTTAAGTTATTATTATTATTATTATTATTATTATTATTATTATTATTATTATTATACAGTACAAAACTTCAGAGCATTATATCAATACATGTGAAACACAAAAAAGAAAAAGTACATAAACACAAATAAGTTGCCAGGGTAATAATACAACAACAATGCAATATAGGTTACATAAACCTTAAGAGGACAAAAAGGATAAATAAAGCGAAACAGTTTTCATAGCTTTGGGATTAATAGAGGATTCGATAGTTTCAATATACCTGTCAAGATCATCTCTTTTGTTTAATTATGTGAAATTTAGCCAGTAGGAAACACAAATTAATTAATATTTTCCTATATTCTCTTTAGAATAGTCGAACAATCCAAAGAAAACATCTTTAAAACAGAAAGAAAAGTCACTTATAAAATATGACTGGATAAACATCAACATATCAGACCAAAATTTCTCTGTGTGGGTACATTTCCAAAACAAGTGAATGAAATCTTCCTTAGCACAATGACAGAAAGAACAATTCACTTCAATATCTGACTTACTGTCAGGCCCCCGGATACGGAAGAACGGAGACAGACCCGTATGCAGGATAGCTTCAAATGAAAGGGGTTTAATACATGAGGAAGACAGACAAACATATCACCACGACACGGGAACTAATGTAATTAATGAATTTCAATTAATGAAACAGGTGAGGAGACAGGGAGGAGCAGACGAAGGCGGGGCAGACACGTGACAAAAACATTAGCACGTGTCCAAAAGTCCGCGCTGATCCCTGACAGAACCCCCCCCTTAAGACACGGGGGGGGCGAGGCCCACGGCGATTGGCAGGTGAGGGGAGCAAGGACGACGGCGAGGCCAGTGGAGGGGAGCAAGGACCACGGTGAGGTAGGCGAGGGGAGCCAAGGCACACGGCGAGGCAGGTGGGGGGAGCAGGGCACACGGCGGCGCAGCCAGAGAGGGCCGAGCGATGTCCACAGCCGAGCTGAAGGGCCGAGGCGACCTCCGCATCTGAGCTGAAGGGCTGAGCGAAGTCCACAGCCGAGCTGTAGGGCCGAGTGACGTCCACCGTCGAGCTGTAGTGCCGAGCAGCATCCCCCGACGCACCGCGGCCAAACCCTCGCCACGACAAACTGAGGAAAAGGGCGGAAGGGCGGGAGGGATCCTCCGCCTCGGGCCTGCAGCACCCCCCGCGGAAAAAGTGAAGCGACCTCCTCGACCTTCCTCCTCGAAGAAACCGGAAACGGAGCGGCGTCCTTCACCGGAAACATGCGGGGCGATGCCGCAGGGCACCAAAAAAAAAAAAAAAAAGGGGGCCCAACCAGGATGGCGACATCCTCCGCGAACATGGCGAGGCGACGGGTTGCAATGCTGTTGAGAGAATCATTATTGTGTTTCTTTATAGTTCCTGTTCTGGTTTTGACTTCTACCTGTTTCTGATTCTGATCTGGCTTTTCCCTTGGATTTTTTTTATTTATCACTGTAAATTTTGCTCACTGTTTCACTGGCAATGGGGGTGTGGCTGCCGTTTTTTTCTTTGAGAGTGGGTCCCCCTGTTTTTCTTTTCTTACTTTTCAGGTGCAAATAGTTACTTAACTATGGGTATAAAGTTTTCCAAGTATAACCTTGGCTTGGGCCCACCCTGAAGAGATGCCATTGTTTGTATATGTTACTTATTCCTTTTTTATTCCTAAAATATACCAATACCCTTTCCTAGGAATTCTATTTTGTGTCTTTTTTTGGTCTTTGCCCCAATTTATAAAGGTATCAAACCACTGAATCACAAGCTATAACTCTGTGCAGCTCAACTCTAGACTGGGTTGTAACACCTGCAAAATCCCATCAGCTTAAAAAAGGATTGAGATCCTTTCTCTCTCAGATTTCTTGGAGAAATGTGGAGCCTGTTGTGCAGCAGTACAATAAAATTGTAATCCATTTTACCCTTGCCTACCATACATACATACATACATGCATACATGCATACATATAGTGCTGAAACAATTCTTTGAGTTATTTGAATACAAAAAGAATCATCGAGGAAAATTAGCTTCGTTTAGTCCATTTACTGTAACTACACAAGTAGCACTGAGTTTCCCTGTCTGCCATTATTACTGATGCACAACCTGCTAAACTCTGGACATGTGATGTAAACACAGACAATGCAAAATGAAAAACGGAGGAATGGCAAGAGAGGCAAGGAGAAGATTCAGACAAAATAAAACCGCAGAAAGTTTCCAAACTAAAACTCAGTGCAGTGTGTTTTCTGTAATATTGAGCTGACGAACCACAAAATTTCAATGGGTTAACATCTCATCCAAAAACACTCTGTCGTCGCATCAAGTCCACTGAGAGAAGTCGACACAAGGTAACGTTAGCTTTCGCATTTAGTCTAAACATTTATGATTGCTTAAAAATATATGTAGATTGTAGCTATATGTGGTGACTATTTAAGACCGTAAATCAATATGATGTCCCCAAATTAGCTAAGTTTTTTGAAAGCCTAAGTGTCATTCATGTTCATAGTCTCGCTCTCTATTGCTAAATTCGTCATTCCAAGACAGGCACCTGTCTTATTTTCTCCTGCAAATTTAGTATTCCTCTTTAATAAAGAAAAAGTATTTCTTAACTGATTACTCGATTAATCAGTGGAATAATCGATATGTAGCCAGGCTTAATAATGAGAAATCCTATTTAGCTGTCTAACCAAGTCACAAAAGGGTTAAATTTTATTTTCGTATCTTTGATTGACTTGTAATAGAGCAAATGGGTGAACTCTATTGCCCCTTTTCCACCGAGGCAGTTTGAGTGCTGGTTCAGAGCCAGAGCCTAATTTAGAACCAGTTCTTTCTTTTTCGACAGCCAAAACACCGGCTCTGAACCAAGAAAAGTGGTTCTTAAGCAGCACCAAAACGTTGCTGGTCTAGACTGAAGAACCGCTTGTGTCAGGGGCTGTGGGCGCGGCTACTGTTAGCGCATTTGATAATGTAGCTTAAGTATACTAATGTTTAATACACTTTTACTTTACCGCGATATGATACATTATCAGCACACATGATAGTAAGTAGCTACATGCTAAGGCTAACTTTTTTCTGTGTTAATGATAAAATAACATTATGTACTTTCTCGATAACAACCTCCGTTTATACAAATTACATGGAGCTGCACGTACACGTTGGATTCGCCGCATTTGGATGCTAATGTAGGTTCACAAAGCCATGAGCATTAACAGTAAAGCAACATCCGCCATTGTTGATGTGTTTGTGTTTGCCGCTGCTGCGCTAACATTGCTGGCACACGTGACACGTATACAGTGACATCAGACTTGGCACTATGATGGCTCTCTAGCCGGTGGAAAGACAAACCGGTTCTTAGAAGGTTCACCAGTGGAACCAACTTTGAACCAGCACCAGCGCTAGCTCTGAACCAGCACCTGGTTCTTTTTGGTGGAAAAGGGGCAAAAGAGACAGTGAGCTGACCAATCAGCTGCTAGCTAGGCTCCGTTACAGGTACGCCTCTAGTTTCGTGTCTCTGCACGTTTTTTTGGCGCCAGCACTTGTGCATAGGAGGCTGCATTATCCACTTGAGTGTAAAAGAGAGCTGTGCCTGAATCCACTGTTTGCCACGGGGCGAAAGGCAGTGAATTCCGCTAAAATGGTCAGGTTTTGGTAAAGAGTTGGAAACATCGTGCAGAGATCCTTTCCACGGAGTGATACCCATCTTCAGATCTCAAGAAGAATTTCGCCTGCAGCCGATGTGGTCAAAGGGCTATGGCCTGGATCACCCCCCACCGCTTACCAGTAGCTCTTGGACTCAGCCTTTGGTACTGTTGAGGATGGGGAAGAACTTTTTGTCCAATTTCTGAACACCCTTCAAGATCCGGGTGAGAAACCCTCCACTTATCTTCATCGATTGAAATTAGCATTAAACCTAGCTGTGAGAAGGGGTGGGGCTGCACCTGCCAAGGTAGATAAACACCTACTCAAACAGTTCTGTAGGGGATGCTGGGAAAATTCTTTGTTTTCTGGCCTGCAGCTTGAGCAGAAGAAAAGCACCCCCCTTCATCTGCTGACCTCTTGCTGTTACTAAGAACAGAAGAAGACAAACAGTTAGCAAAAGCTAGTTGCATGAAAAAAAACACATTGGCACCATCAGGCAACGTGGCCAGCTTCAGCTCCAAAATGCGTGGGCCTGTGCAGAGTCAAAAGAGAAGTCAGGGGTCAGTCTCAGTGTTGTTGAGGATCTTGGGAGGCAAGTAGACAGTTTACAAAGCCAATTAACCTATTTTATGGCACAGAAAAAGACAAAGGGGGATGATAACAGGGGAGCAGCAGGGAAAAGTCCAGGCAAAGTACAAAAACTAGTCAGTGCTAACACAGACATGCTAAAACAGACCAAGAAAAAGTCTGGTACTGATTTAACTGTGGGGAGGATGGGCACATTGCCCCAGTTTGCACAGACAAGGCAAACCCTGCTTTAGTAGCTGAAAAGAGAAAGCAGTTAGAGGAGAAGCAGCACATGTGGGAAACACAAAACAGTCTCAACTTACCTTTAAATGACTAGCAGTTCCTGTTGTGGGACAAACAGGGGCTGAAGAGAGTCAACAATGTCCCTCAGACATAAACAGCAAAGGCAAGGCTGAAGTATGTGCTAGTCTAAAACATTCAAATAATGTAAGAAAAAACCTTTTAAACTTCCTAAGGAGTTAGTTGGCACCAAGAGTACAGCTAAAGTCAACATAAAAGTTGAAAAAGTCAACTGCTTACTTGATACGGGTTCCCAAGTAACAACAGTTCCCCGGTCATTTTATAAACAGCACTTTTCAGAGCAGGAGATTAAGCCACTACATGATCTCTTGGAGGTGGAAGGAGCAAATGGACAGTCCGTACCCTACTTAGGTTACATAGAAATGACTGTAACTTTTTCAAAAGAGTTTAGGTCTTGAGCTTAGACAAAAACAGACCAACAACAGTCACCACAGTGTAGTGACATTGCAAGGCAGAAGCTCTAAAGTCGTTCCGGCTGATGAAACTGTAGTAGTTGAGGGAGTTGCTGTAGCTTATTGCTTGCAGAGTGAGAAGTCTGTAGTCATTGAGCAGCCATCCTTACCCTCCTTGCCGGGTGGCTTGCTGGTAACAGCTATTTTAGTCGACATTCCCCAGCAGCGGCCCTATAAGCTACCAGTGGTCATCAGTAATGAGTCTGACCATGATATAGTCATTCCTGCTAAATGTGCGATTGCAGAGATAAGTGCTTACCAGAGCATCTTGTTACAGGAGCACAGTGTAGTAAAACAATCAGAACCCCTCCCAAAGTCACCAGAGACTCAGTCAAACAAAAAGCATGACCTAAACTTCAATTTCGGTGAGTCCCCAATTCCATCTGAATGGAAAGAACACATCACTCTGCAGCTCAACAACATGCCCGACTTGTTTGCACAACATGACTTGGATTTTGGCAGAACAGATAAAGTAGCACACAACATAAATCTCTCAGATGAAACTCCTTTTAAACAGCATGCTAGACCAATACACCCACAAGACATCGAAGCTGTTAGCAAACACGTTCAGGAGCTTCTTGATGCAGGAGTCATTAGAGAGTCAGAGTCACCATTTTTGTCACCAATAGTGGTGGTCAGGAAGAAAAATGGCCAGGTCCGGTTGTGCATAGACTACAGGCATCTAAATCTCCAGACCATAAAAGATGCATACTCTCTTCCAAAGCTGGAAGACACATTCTCAGCGCTCAGCGGTTCCCAGTGGTTCTCCATCCTTGATTTAAAGTCTGGTTATTACCAGATTGAAGTTGAGGAAGCAGACAAACCAAAGACTGCATTTGTGTGTCCTCTTGGGTTCTGGGAATTTAACAGAATGCCTCAGGGAGTGACGAATGTGCCAAGTACATTTCAAAGATTAATGGAAAAGTGCATGGGGGACATGCATTTAAATGACGTGCTAGTCTTTATTGACGACCTGATTGTGTTTTCAAAGACTCTAGAAGAGCATGAAGCAAGGCTGATGAAGGTGCTCACATGCCTTAGTTAGAGTTTGGGTTGAAATTATCGCCTGAAAAGTGTGTCTTCTTCCAAACGTCAGTTCATTATCTTGGGCATGTGGTTTCCAGGAATGGAGTCGAGACTGATCCGGAGAAGATCATTGATCTTAAGACTTGGCCAGTCCCAAACAACCACTGACATATATACTGACCTCAGCAAAACTTGACACGACAAGTTATAGGTGGTTGGCAGCACTATCCACGTTCTCATTCAAACTTCTCTATCGTCCAGGAAAGCAAAATGGCGATGCAGATGGACTGTCCCGCAGGTCTCATGGGAAGTTGGCTGTTGATCTTAAATCTCAAAAAGAGAGAGAGAGCCCATAAGACAGTTTACTTAGGGTCACCTCTCTGATCCAGAAAATATAGATGCAGTAGATCAAGCTGTTGTGCAAGCAATCTGTGAGAGACATCTCATTTACAGTGTCAGTTATGATGGCCAAGATTTTACAGATGGTGTTGCTTTAGTTGAAACCCTTGCCATCTCAGCTACTGCTGTGCCTGACAGTTATGGGCAAGAAGATAACCTTGGTGGGTGGCCAGTTATCCCCCACTTAACTGAGGCAGAACTTGTGAGAAAACAAAGAGCTGATCAAAGTATAAGGCATGTCATTTCCCAGATCGAGCAGGGAGATAAACCACCCCCAACTGTGCGACATGAACTCACTGAGCTTCCACTGTTGTTGAGGGAGTTAAATCGCCTTGAACTCCTTAAAAACATCTTGTACCGGAGACTCCAAGTGGGCTCTCAGAATCTTGGCTGCTATGCCAACGCCTAACCAAAGGCCCGCACAGTGGCAAAGTGTCTGTGGAAGAACTTTATGGAATCCCAGAAAAGTTACACAGTGATCAGGGACCCGATTTCGAGTCCCGCACGATAAAAGAGCTCTGTCGAGTGGCCGGCATACATAAAGTGAGAAGAACCCCATACCACCCTAGGGGCAACCCGTTGAGCGATTCACCCTACTAGACATGCTAGGTACTCTTCAAAGCCCAGAGAAATCTCATTGGCGTGATTTTGTAAAAGCCCTGGTCCACGCCTATAATTGCACCAGGAATGAGGTGACAAGATTCACACCATATGAACTGATGTTCGGACGTCAGCCTCGTCTGCCGGTTGATTTGGCATTTGGATTGCCAGTGCAAGGGGGTCAGCATACATAACACGCAGAGTATGTGCAAAACCTTGAGTCACGACTTGAAGACAGCTACAAGATAGCAATTGAAAATGCTGCAAAGACAGCACGCAAGAACAAAATGAGGTATGACAGGCATGTGACTGCTTCGGACTTGGAACCTAGAGACCGTGTACAGTATTGGTCAGAAATGTTCGTATTCGAGGAAAACATAAGATTTCAGACAAGTGGGAGTCAATTGTCCATGTGGTGGTGAGGAGAGGAGGTACTCTGCCCATCTACACAGTCAAACCTGAAAATCAGGATGGTCTTTTAAGAACACTGCATAGGGACTTACTACTTCCAACAGGTCAACAAGGGGCCTGACCAGCAGCCCATAAGATGCAGGCCAGCAACCCATGCAAATCCTACTGTGGATGAAAATCAATTCTCAGATGATGAGGATGAAATCATTCCTGTTTACTGTTTCAGAGAACCCCAAAATGCTCAGGTTCCCACAGTCCATGACAGTCTAGTGCAGACTGATCAAACTATGTCTACTGTGCAGGATACACAGAATTCTGAACCTTCAAGCATTTGTCCTCTCGAGAGTCCTGTAAATGCTCAAAATGTTAACTGCACTCCTGAAATTAACCAACCACCTGATATGTCCCATGGTGCCTCAGACAGTCCTCTTACACTTAGTGATCCTAACTGCCACCACTATGACACTGAGGACCTACTTACCGAAAGAGCCATGCTTGATGAAATAGTTATGACCGAAAATAACTTGCCTGATAATGAAAACCCTGTGGAGGAACAAAACTTACCTGATGATGACCTCCGAAATGAGCAGCTTCCAGTGACATGTTAGAGAGTGAAGAGGAGATGAGTCACACTGGAAGTAAAGAACCAGAAGAGGAAAGAAAGGATGCAACAGTCAGGAGATCAGAGAGAAACCGTCAGCCGTAAAAGAGACTTGACTATACAGAACTAGGAAACCCACACGTTCCAGACATTACCCCAGAGATTCATAGATTCCCAGTCCAGGTGGCTGGGTGGCGAGCCAACCATGTTTGTGACTCTGACTTAAGATGGATTGCCAGGATCATCTTCTTCATCTTTGTGGTGGTAGGACGAACACTAACACAAACTAAAAAAAAAGGGCCCCAACAGTGAAAACTGAACTCTTGTCAACAAAGGCAAGTGGAACCAAGAAAGAACTGAGCTCAAAGAAACTGAAAAAGGGTTTAATTTAAAACACTTTAAAATATAACCACCAACAAATATTTTGAAATGCTTTATTTATTTATTTCTAAACTTTTATTATTGTTTGTTTTAATTCCTTTTACTATTTCACTTAATACTTTGCATGTAGATTTTTTAGTAATTTTTTTTCAAAAACAAAATATAATACTGTATATATAAATGATGAAGATTACATACATGTAACTGTCATCCAACAGCCCTGTAGCAGTTGTCCAATAACGGCATTCAAATAATGTTATTTCTCATATCATTTAATTAATTAGTTTTCATCTTTTTATTGAGGAAGTATCACAAACAGTCATGTACAAACAGTTTACAGGTATTCCCCTTAAATGTTTGTTATTTTAAAACACAATAAAACAGTAAGTTAAAAAAAAAAGTACAAATGGGGGGAGGCAGAATCAATCAGATGGTAGAGTTTGTAGCGATTTAAAATAATCCATGAATGAGCCCCATTTATGGTGAAATTTTTCAGAATTACCCCTGGAGGAAAACTTTATCTTTTCCAGTTTAAGCAATGACATCACATTCTGGAGCCACACAGAAACTGAAGGTGCTTTAGAGGTTTTCCAGAGAAGTAAAATGCGCCGTCTAGCCACAAGTGAAGTAAATGTCAATATATCACCCTGCTCAGGCTGATATATGGTGCACTATGATAAACGGGACCTTGAATAATGAACCCTGTATAATACCTTAAACTGAATTAGTTGCAACCTTGCACAGGATGTGCTGGAGCGAATACATGATAATGCCTTTTCCCAGGGCCGGCCCTGCGCATAGGCAGAATAGGCAAATGCTAAGGGCGCCGCCCACCACTAGGGGCGCCCGGGCGCCCAAATTATTATTTTTATTTATATATATATATATATATATATATATATATATATATATATATATATATATATATATATATATATATATATATATATATATTATTAATATATATGTATATATATTTTATTACCAATACAACTTAAATATTATGGATTAAAAAAAGCGATCGTCCCACAAAGACAAAACTACAACATTGCTTCCCGAATCCCGATCCACCCCGGTCCGACTGAGTGAGTGACGCATCAATCACCCCCGCCCTGCTGAAAAAAGACATCAGTTACCTGTGTGTGAATGTGAGTGATGGCCGAATTCACTGACACTGATAACTAAGTTATAATTATGTCAAAAAGACCGAAGCCATCTGGTGCCCATGGAAGAAAAAAAAAGAAGAGAAGAGGAAGAAAGACGCGAAAGAGACAGAGGTAGGTAATGACATCATGATGTATGATCAGTTTATCTATGTTGCATTAAGTTAGTTCGACGATGCTAGTAACGTTCGCTAATTTAAATTAGCTTATGACATAATTAGTTCAACTTATAGTTTATGGTATTTTTATTTGAATTGGCTAAATTAGTTTTGATAATAATTAATGAATTAAATTATCATAATTAATTAATATATAATTATGTTTTATATATATAAATCTTTATTTAAAATGAGTTCTACTGTACATAAAATGTTGCTATATAAAAGGAAATCTTTATTTAAAATGAGTTCTACATAAAATGTTGCTGTATAAACGGAAATCTTTATTTAAAATGAGTTCTACATAAAATGTTGCTATATAACCGTAAATCTTTATTTAAAATGAGTTCTACATAAAATGTTGCTATGTAAACATAAATCTTTATTTAAAATGAGATCTACATAAAATGTTGCTATATAAACGTAAATCTTTATTTAAAATGAGTTCTACTGTATATAAAATGTTGCTATATAAACGTAAATCTTTATTTAAAATGAGTTCTACATAAAATGTTGCTATATAAACGTAAATCTTTATTTAAAATGAGTTCTACATAAAATGTTGTTTATATATATATATATATATATATGGGTTTATTAAAAATAGCAACATTAAAATTCTACTTAAATAAAGGATTTACGTTTCTCCTCTGTTTCATGGTTATAACATGTCATAAAGTGTAGTTAGTAGGAAATTGCTGCCATGCCATATATTGAAAAACAAACACTTTCAAAATTAATTTTGAAAATGTAACTACTATATGCTATAGAAGTGCTGTATGAAAAGAGTTTTGGGTATGAATACCAGATGTTATTATTCTTGCAGTTTGTGTGTTTAAGCTATAATGTGGTTTAGGTGCTGCCATATTTTTATAGTTTCAGTATCACCAGCTTTTTAATAATAAAATGTAACACCCAATGGTCACATATAATCCTCCTCTTCTCTCTTCAGATGCACTTTTGAAATATCTGAACTCCGTCCCTGCAAATCCTGGGCCACCTGTTGCAGACATCTCCATCTCAGCACCGCCCAGCTTGGACCAGCTTTTTGTGGGAGTATTTATTTTCTTTTGGACTGTTTTTGTTTTTTGGGATTTTTGTTTTGTGGGTGACATGGGTCCGCATTTTTTCCGGTGAGGGACGCCGCTCCGCTTCCGGTATTCGGCGGGGGGCGTCGCCTCACTTCCTGGTTGCGGTCCGTGTCACCTGCCCGATTTTTTGGTTTTTCTGTTTCTTTCGGTCTCCTGCGACATCGCCCCGCATCTGTCCGGTGGGGGACGTCGCTCCACTTCCTGGTTTTCCCGTGGAGGACGCCGCCCCACTTTCTGTCCGCGGGGGGTGTGGCAGGCCCATGTGTTTTTGCCCTAGGGGGATTTTTGTTTTATTTGTTTGTTTATTTTATTTTTTTTTGTTTGTCCCTTGATGGAGGACTTTTCCCGCCCTCCCCCCTCCTGGTTTTCTGGACTCGGATAAGGGGGTTGTGCTCGGCCCTTCAGCTCGGCTGTGGACGTCGCTCGGCCCTTCAGCTCAGCTGTGGACGTCGCTCGGCCCTTCAGCTCGGCTGTGTACGTCGCTCGGCCCTCTCTGGCTGCGCCGCCGTGTGCCTTGCTCCCCCACCTGCCTCACCGTGTGCCTTGCTCCCCCCACCTGCCTCGCCGTGTGCCTTGCTCCCCCACCTGCCTCGCCGTGTGCCTTGCTCCCCCCACCTGCCTCGCCATGTGCTTTGCTCCCCCCACCTGCCTCGCCGTGTGCCTTGCTTCCCCCACCCGGACCCCGTCGGGACTGTCAAGACGGGTTGGCGCGTCGGGAGCCGCGCCTTGTGGGGGGGCTCTGTCAGGACTCGGCCCGGACTCTGGCCATGTGCCTTTTGTTTATGATTTTCCTGTCACATGTCTGCCCTGCCTTCATCTGCTCCTCCCTGTCTGCACACCTGTCCCTCATGTGTCTTGATTGTTAGTATTAGTTAGTTAGTCCGCGTTGCCTGGTGCAGCGCGGAATCTACTGTTGTTTTGTCCTGTTGTTAGTCTGCATTATGTTTCGTGTCTTTTGGTTAATAAACCCCGTTTCTATTTGTCTATCCTGCATCTGGGTCTCTTTTATCCTGCGTCCGTGTTCATTACACATGGCAACATGGAAGGAATTAGAGGTTCGTCTTGCAAAAGGGTTGACCATAGATAAGCTAGAGATGACACTCGCTGAGGCAGAGAGAAATAGGTGGCGAGAGATGCTTACCAGACAATGGCAATTTTCTTAAAGAGGTGGAGCTTATGGCCAAATTTGACCCAATAATGAAGCAGCATGTTGGTAGGGTGGAAACTGGACCTGGAAGTAACACTCATTACCTGGGCAAAAGAATCCAAAATGAACTCATAGACTCAATAAGCACAAAAATACTGGAAAAAATATTGGATCAAGACCTCAAAGTATTTCTCCATCATTTTAGATTGCACCCCTGATCTGAGTCATAAAGAACAGCTCTCTGTGATTGTCAGGATTGTTTCACTGGAAGAAGAATTGCCACAAATTAAAGAACATTTCATGGGCTTTCTTGTGGCAGAGGAGTCAACCGGGGAATGTTTGTCTGCTCTCATCCTCAAAAGACTAGAGGAGCTGAACATCCCCTTTGAGGACTGCAGAGGACAATCCTACGATAATGGTGCCAACATGAAGGGAAAGAATAAAGGTGTTCAGGCTAGGCTGCTTCAACTGAACTCAAGGGCCTTTTTTGTCCCATGTGGTGCCCACTCCTTAAATTTGGTGGTAGCTGATGCCGCTAAGAGCTCACTAGATGCCATTGGCTACTTTGGATATGTAGCCAAATTGTTCAAACTCTTCTCAGCCTCCACCCATAGATGGTATATCCTCCTGAAACACGTCAAAACCACCCTGAAATCATGGTCAGAGACCAGGTGGGAAAGCAGGATAGACAGCATCCAGGCAGTAAGGTACCAGGCTGGGCAAGTCAGAGAGGCTCTTCTGGAGGTGAGGGAAACTACTCAAGACCCTGTTGTGAAAGTTGAAGCCCAGTCTTTGGCTGAGGAGATTGGATCCTACCGCTTATCTATTTGCACAGTCATTTGGTATGATATTCTCAACAAGATCCAGCATGTGAGTAAACAGATGCAATCACCATCCATGCAGCTAGATGTGGCAGTTGACATGCTGAAAAAAAACAGAGATTCTCTTGACGGCTACAGAAATACTGGATTTTCTAGTGCACAGGCAACAGCAAAGGAAATCTGTGAGGAGATGAACGTGGAAGCTGTAATCAAACAAAAGTGGTTGAGAACCACAAAAAGGCACTTTGGTTACGAGGCTCCAGATGAGTCTATTGGTGATGCACTTAAAAAATTGGAAACAAATTTTTTTAATGTAGTCGTGGATACAGCCCTCTCTTCACTAGATACGAGATCACAGACCCTGGGGGAGGTGAATGACAAATTTGGAGTTCTCCTTAACTTTCCCAACATGTCCAAAGAAGAGTTGTTAGAGCACTGTCAAACCCTGAGCACAGCTTTAAGCCATGATGGACAGCCAGACATTGATTGCAGAGAACTTGTATTAGAAATGCAAAACTTTCCACATCTGCCATCAAAAAATATGACAAACATTAAGCTCCTGACTTTCCTGCACGAGAAGAAGCTGATGGAAATTTACCCCAATATGTGGGTCGCTCTGAGAATCTCTGCCACTCTACCTGTGACAGTCGCTGCTGCTGAAAGGAGCTTCTCTAAGCTCAAACTGATTAAAAACTACCTGAGATCTACAATGGCTCAAGAACGTCTCAGTGGACTTTCAGTCATTAGCATAAATCATGTGGTCTCACAACAGCTGTCTTATGATGATATCATAGATGACTTTGCTGCTAGAAAGGCAAGGCGAGTAAGGCTGTAGAACATTTGCTATAGCTTTTGCATTAAGTGCATTCAAGTTTGTGTATAGTTATTTATTTTTTGTGCAATGCTCTTATTTATAATTTTTGGAATGTTACATATGCTGTAAGAAAGGCAAGGAAAGCAAGGTCTCCGTAATATAGTTTTTTAAATATAGTTTGTGTGTGTTTCCAAAATATTTTCAAAATAAAGAAAAACAGGACAAAGCTGTGTAGTTTGTTTCTGTGTAAGTTTATGAACAACATGATCGGAACACAATTGTCTGTGATTCCAGGGGCAACAGGTGAAATCTTGCCTAGGGCAGCAAATTGGCCAGGGCCGGCCCTGCCTTTTCCCATTGCTGATCTGAAAAAGTTATTCCTAGCTTCTGTTCCCAAGACCTCTGAATTTTAGCTGTTGAATAGGTGTCTAAATCCATTAACTGTTTATATATTATTGATATAATAGATTTCTTGTTGGGCTTAAGAGACAGCAGCTCTTCCCAAAGTTGAGTATTAGGAAGTGAAGGATGGGAAGGGAAGAGAGACGAAGCACAGTGCTGAACCAGAAAGTAGCGAAATAAAAGAGCAGCCGGGAGATTCATTTCAGAAAACAAAGTGGAAAAACTCGAGAAAAGGCGATCTTTATACAGGTCTTTAAAACTTTTAATGCCACAGTTTTCCCACTGTATATAGACAATGCCAAAAATACAGGGTTATTACAAAGAGTGCCAACAACTATTAGGTGTCTCCCATTCTTGTCAGCCTCTATCTTTGAAGGAGTAAACTGAACTCTTTTATCGATCAGAATAGCTACCCCTCTGGCTCTAGAATTAAACGTCGAGTGAAACACGTTGCTCACCCATGGACATCTGAGTCTAACATGGTCCCTGTCCCGCAAATGGGTCTCCTGCAGAAATATTACATCACTCTTCAGGCGCTTTAAGTGTGAAAATATTTTGGACCGCTTAGTGGGGCTATTCTTATAGAACTCAATAACACAGCCAGTGAATCGTATAATCGAAAAATCGAATACCAGTCGAATCACCACACTTTTGACCATGAGTGCTGGCCATAGTTAACAGACTTTAGTTTGGAAGTAGGCTACACATTTAAACAGGTCATTCCTCCCACCCCCATAAAAAGAAAAGGGGAAAAAGCGCATGCACACGCGCTGACACACAAACAAAATAAAACAGACATAGATATGAACAAACATGAAAAGTGAAATGAACTTCACAGAACATTGGACCGCGTCCCCTTCCCATGCTCCCCCCACCTGCACCGCAGATTTCCCCATCCCCAAACGACAGAGACAGCAGTGCAAGCTCCTAAGCGGAGCAAGAAAAAAGGAAACGCTTACAACTGTATACTGTAGCTAACCATAACCTATAAAGAAAGCTCCTACAGAGCCATTTCAAAGTAAAAAGAAAATTGTAAGGCACGCGTGTAATTTTAAGGCACGTATACAAAATGAAATAACCCCCGACACTCACTGGTAGCGTGGTAAAAACTGAGTTAAATAAAACAAAGTTATAATTACACTCACTAACAGTCCTGTTGGGCCAACCAAATTTGTAAATAAACAATACGCAACCCTCATATAATCAGTCTATTTGTAATTTTTCTAATAAACGCCTTAGCTTCAGCTGGTGAAGTGAAGTCACGCTGCACTCCCTTGTATGTGATGCATAACTTGGCTGGATGGAGGATGCCGAACCGGACTCCTTCGATGTCCCGTAGCTGGCGTCGAACCTCATTAAAAGCTGCGCGGGCTCCGCTGTAGCTCCCTGGCTTTCTTGAGGATATTCGCACAGTCTTTATAATTGTTGAGCCTTGCCACTATCGCGCACGGACTTTTGCCCGGCTTGGGTTTGGGAGCCAGGGTCCGGTGAGCACGATCCACAAGCGGTTCCTTCTCAAGTGTGAATGCCTGCATCAAGGGTTTTGACACATACTCTGTGGATAAATTATTTGGAGTATCCTCTGGCACACCGACAATACAGACATTGGTACGGCGTGACCTACATTCCAAATCATCACATTTGCTCTCCAATTTAACCAGTTCTCCAGATATGTACTCCACCTTGGCACGGAGAGTGGCTATGTCATCGGTGCAAGTGGAGAGGGACTGCTCCATCTCTGACACAGTGTCTTTGAGTCCGGTATAGTTTTGCTTCATAGCGGAAATATTGGAGGAAAGATCGGTTTTCGGTGCTAGCAGCTCAGATTTACTCGAGGAGAGGTTGTCACCTAATGCTGCGTGAAGTTCAGCTTTAAATATTGCTGGAATTTCTTCACAAATGGTGCAGAGAAGTTCGGTCCTGAGAGCAGTAACCTTGGCATCGGCCCGCGTGGCCTCTAGCGACAGCGAGGTTTCACCACGAGGCGGGGATGCAGCGTTGGCAACAGGCCGCAGGTGAGACTGAGAGGCGTTTGCGCTTTTGTTGACCTTGTGTGGCATTGTAGTCACCGAAAATCAAAATAATTCTTGTTCAAAACAGGTTTAGAAAAACTTATAAGCTACCAAAAGTGAGCAAATCGTGCCTAAAATAATGGAGAAACAAACTCTGTAGGAGCGAAGCTCGATGCGACCTACTCCATGCTTAGCTAAGCCGGCAGTTAGTTTTAGTCTTGACTAGTTGATTAGTTTTTAGTTTTTTTCTTGACTGAAATATCTATCTAGCCACAATGATGTCATGGCGCTGAGGTGCTCACCTGTTAAATTTAATTAAATTTATTAGGGAAAGTTTAAACATTCAACAAACACAATTGTGACTTTAATTTCATATGAATTATTTTCAACATTTATTGCTACAATATAAACAAACCCAGGGGCTATGAAATATTTTAATCAATCAAAGGGTATATTTACTCATACATGACCAGTGCAAAATCTATTAAAAATTATCAAAGGACGATTAATCAAGAGAGTAACCGAGGGCCTATGTATTGTGAAATCTGTAGGGAATGTAATCTGTGTGTAAAACCTGGTTAGACAGGATAGTTTCAGACTTAAGAGCAAAATATGGCATGAGGCCATGGTGTGGCCAAATTAAAAAAAAGGGAAAAATCTAGCTTGGTGAGAAAACTGTGTTACAATTTTATACAAGGATGAACCAGTGTATTGTTACACAGTTACTCTGCAGACTGACTCAAATTTTTTTGGCTGAAAGTCTACATTGTTTACAAAGCCTCTGGTTAGAGTTGAGTCTAGTTATACTTATGTCATATATCTATATTATATACCTTCATATGAAGCAGTAGGAGACTCCTTCCTTGGGGTTCACTACAAAGGATTCTAAATGGACATTCAGTTATCGTGTACAGCTCTACGCTCCGTCTCTGTAGATTTCTGCACTGTAGCTTAAAGCCTACAGAGCTACACTTTCTGTCTCATTTCTTACAGAAGGTCAAAACTGGTCCCTAGTTCTAACTGAGATCATAGACAACCTTAATTCAAAAAATTATTATTTAAAATCTTAAATATCTGGATTGGGTAAGTTAAATTATGAATAGAAATTCAATATTAAAATAAAGTCTTTCTAGGAACAGTAGCAGACAAAAAAATCTGATGAGATCTGAAAATAACCAAACCACATTAATTTATATGTGTCTCACTACATTTTACAGGAGCTCTACTAGAGTGGGAAAAAACTGAAGAGAGACTTGTTATATGACATCGTACTTTAATTGTTTATGCCTTTTGGGTTTCTTCAAGCACGGGCATGCATTAGGGTGTGTGCAAGGCAGGATACACCCTGGACGGAGTGCCAACCCATCGCAGGGCACACAATTTTCCAGAGATGCCAATCAACCTACCATGCATGTCTTTGGACAGGGGGAGGAAGCCGGAGTACCCGGAGGAAATCCCCGAGGCACGGTGGAGAACATGCAAACTCCACACACACAAGGCGGAGGTGGGAATCGAACCCCCAACCCTGGAGGTGTGAGGCAAACGTGCTAACCACTAAGCCACCCTGCCCCCATGCACCCATATATGTTAAAAAAAAGTACAAAATACAAAGTAAAGAAAAGGATTTGTTAAAATATTTGAATGGCTATTTTTATATAAAATGGTATAAAATGTATATGATGTTCATATATTATATAAAGCAATAAAGTTTTGCTTGTGTTCTGTAGAATTCTTCCAGCAAATTCAATGAAATGAGCATGTGCTTGTATTAATCACTACCTGAGTTAACTTTCACATTCACATTTCAGGTTGTGTAAAAGTCTTCTTTGATCATCTGTGTAATTTGATCAAGGATCCAGATAATTCACTATTTCAGGCTGCTTCTGCTTAAGGATTTTATAGAATTCTGCTTTCACTGCGTTTCCTCCTGAGTTAAGACAACTGTACAGTATCCTCATTTTTATCTGTGATGTTGTTGCCTCCATGATATCATTATACAGTTCATTTCTGATGAGGTTCTTGGTAAGTAGAGTGTCTGCTATTTCCAATACCGGAAGAACTCTCTGTATGAGTGTATCTCTGTGTTTATCTACAAATTCAGCACCTAAAATAGATATAAACATTAAATTATAATAATGTACACCGCATGAAGCTTTCTACTACATTATTCATATGTACATTTTATTAGAAAAAAAAATTGTCAAAATATAACAGTGTTTAAAAAATGTTTCGTAAGAAAGATCAGAAGTTCTTTCAGATTTGATTTGATAAGTAGTGTTCAGTGAGGCAAAAAACTAAATCTAATATTGCAATGTACACATTGATCTGGAAAATAGCACAATTTTCAGTCTGAAATGGTTACCTTTATCTGCTGGACCTGCTTCTTTACTCTCAGCTGAGAAAGTAAGACAGAAATAAATACTAAGTGCAAAAATAATTTAATGAGACCTCAAGCAGTATTCTAGTAAAGTCAACCCAATACATGTGTATGAGCATCCCAGAATTTGTAAATCATTGAGTGTGAACTTGCTATGACAGATTAAAAGCTATGCAAAAGCTATGCTTTTTGGCTACCTGTAAGAAAGACCCGACGAGGTTCCCACACCTCCTGGCCACTTTCATCCAACAGACCCAATGTGAGGTCTTCAACCTTGGTATTAAGGATCACCTCAAATGTGGGGTGATAGTTAGGACAATAGTCACAGCCAAATGTCTCAACCTAAGAGAAACAAAAGATAGCTAAACACACTTCTTTAATGTGTTAAGAAATCTTCTTTCTCCACAAATGTAATTGTGGTTTACCTTTGGCTGGTAAGAATAAGGCTCACAGATTGGTCTGTATTTTTTACCCCGGGTCAGTTGACATATGGAGCTGCACTGAATGAAGGTGTTGCACTGATTTAATTTCTGTACCTACATGATAAAGTGAAGAGTATTCAAGGAAAACTCTGAAGTGAATTTTTAACTTACTTAAAATGTGAAAAAAAACAACCAAACAAAAGAAAAAAAAGCAAAAAACAAATAAATCCAATAACTGAGTCACCAGTTAGTTCACCTTAAGCAAAAAATGCTGCCTAAAGTTTCACGATTTTTTAGCACTTCACGTGTGAACATTGACTAAAGAAGATTAGTAGCTTACCTCTTCAACTGGCACATTTCCTGGCAACAAATGAATGTGCAGTTTTCTGATATTTTCTTTGTAGAAGAGCAAGACTTGGCCATTGATGGGGTTTTCCGAGTAGATCAATTTTTTAAACAGACCAAAGATCGAGAGACCTTGAACTTCGAAAATCACATGTGTGTTTGTTATATTTAGGGGCTTAATGATCTCCACATTACCCTCACTGAAATGTGCCACAGACAGTTCTATCTTACTTTTATCTGAAACATAAGAAGGAAAAGTAAGTTATTTTTAAAATTATTATATTATATTGTGTCATTAGATACCCAAATCAACCAAAGCATAGGTAAACAGTTGACAAGAATCGTGGCAAAAATGATCAGAAATCAGAAAGATCTTTATTGCCAGGTATGTTATCACATACGAGGAATTTGTTCTAGTCCAGAAGCTCCACAGTGTAAACAGAATGACATTGACAAGACATGAACACATATATAATATAGACAGTTGTATGTACAGTGGAAAAATGTGCGAAATTGAAATATAAATGTGTAAATTGAAATAAATAAGTAAGTATGTGTTCTAAGTAAATAATGTAAGAATAGTGTTGTGATGGGGTGAATCTTGTCAATGGTTGTGAGCGCTTAGCAATAGAGGTCAAGGAGAGACAAAACATGAACCGGTAAAGTCTCATTGATGCCTAGGGGCAGCTACAGTAAGGCTGTCTGTCTAGATAAAAAAAAACAACAACAGAAGAGCCACTGTGGCACAAGTGACAAAATTTAAATACACTGAATTAATGTGTCACAACACCCTGCTGTGTAAGGGGATGCATAGCTTCAGAACTGTCAGAGTGCTTATGCTAATCCAGGGGCGGTTCTTTGATTTTATCTTTAGGGGGGCTTAGCCTTCAGTGAGAATTTAAAACAAGAAGAGTTTTACATTATATATTATATGACTACTGTACATAGTAAGCCAAAAGTTAGGGTATTATTTAAAATGGAAAAAGTTGACACCAAAATTTTATGCATGATGTAATGATGCCTGTCTTGAATCAAATCAGTTCATGTATGTGTGCATTCTCTACGAACACTGTGTCCAACTAATGCAGTCATTAATAAAAAAAAATTCACAAGACAAAGACCAAATCAATAAATGCTATTTTTATTTAATATTGAATATTTTGTTTGTGCTATCAACTCTGGTAATAAGAATAGTGACATTTCACTGCTTTTGGTTGCCGTCTTTGTGGGTTTCCGCCGATTAACCTTATAGATCATAGGTCACTAACAGGCGGATCGCGGTCCGGGCCCGGACCCAGAAGCTGTCCAATCTGGACCCGGACCTACGGCCAAAACAAAAGGTTACTATTTAAAACTTGACGAAGCGATTCTATTTTATTCTAACCGGCGCAGCTTTTGTAATCTTTACGGTAAAGGTAGTGGAAATGCACAGACCAATTGCATGCGAGTTAAACCATCCCACGTGATACCACTCAGCCAATCAAGTCTGTGCATTGCTGAAGTAAACACTGCGACTCAACAGTGCAAGACAGATGAGAGAGTATTAGAGTAAAGTTACACGTGAAAGAAAGATAACGATACATGTAGAAAACAAAGGGAGAGAAACAGACGAGTGAGACGACGGAGAAAGGGAGAGAAACAGACGAGTGAGACGACGGAGAAAGGGAGAGAAACAGACGAGTGAGACGACGGAGAAAGGGAGAGAAACAGACGAGTGAGACGACGGAGAAAGGGAGAGAAACAGACGAGTGAGACGACGGAGAAAGGGAGAGAAACAGACGAGTGAGACGACGGAGAAAGGGAGAGAAACAGACGAGTGAGACGACGGAGAAAGGGAGAGAAACAGACGAGTGAGACGACGGAGAAAGGGAGAGAAACAGACGAGTGAGACGACGGAGAAAGGGAGAGAAACAGACGAGTGAGACGACGGAGAAAGGGAGAGAAACAGACGAGTGAGACGACGGAGAAAGGGAGAGAAACAGACGAGTGAGACGACGGAGAAAGGGAGAGAAACAGACGAGTGAGACGACGGAGAAAGGGAGAGAAACAGACGAGTGAGACGACGGAGAAAGGGAGAGAAACAGACGAGTGAGACGACGGAGAAAGGGAGAGAAACAGACGAGTGAGACGACGGAGAAAGGGAGAGAAACAGACGAGTGAGACGACGGAGAAAGGGAGAGAAACAGACGAGTGAGACGACGGAGAAAGGGAGAGAAACAGACGAGTGAGACGACGGAGAAAGGGAGAGAAACAGACGAGTGAGACGACGGAGAAAGGGAGAGAAACAGACGAGTGAGACGGAGAAAGGGAGAGAAACAGACGAGTGAGACGGAGAAAGGGAGAGAAACAGACGAGTGAGACGGAGAAAGGGAGAGAAACAGACCAGTGAGACGGAGAAAGGGAGAGAAACAGACGAGTGAGACGGAGAAAGGGAGAGAAACAGACGAGTGAGACGGAGAAAGGGAGAGAAACAGACGAGTGAGACGGAGAAAGGGAGAAACAGACGAGTGAGACGGAGAAAGGGAGAAACAGACGAGTGAGATGGAGAAAGGGAGAAACAAGAACAAATGGTGCTCTCCAAAAGAAGAAAAGTGGACAGCAAAAATAGAGCATTTAATCCAGAATGGACAGATTCATTTCTGTTCACACTTCACACTTCCCACTAAACCAGTGTGTCTCATATGTTCAGAAACCGGGGCACTTATTAAAAGTGGCAATGTGAAACGCCATTATGAGACAAAACAAAGGTTTTGAACAAACATATCCACTCAAATCTGAAGACAACGTCCTTGAGACAGCGACTTCTGAGGGAAGTAGCCCTGTACATCCTGACCATGTTTGGCTCTACATACAACTGTGAGGCAGCTTTCTCTACAAAGAACAGAATCAAAACTAAATACTGTTCCAGGGTCACTAATGAGCACCTCCACATGTGTATAAGAATGGCTTTGACTCCATTCAAGCCCAGGTTTAACATCCTGCCAAGCTAGAGCTCAGTTCTCTCACTGAGATATAAAAGGGAAAATTAAGCACTTTATTTAAACTTACTTAAATTTTCACATTTTATTTATGTTCTCTTATTTTGAAATGTAGCCTTACTTTTATTTATTTAATGAGAGAATGTTATACATGTCTACAATCATACATATGTTCAGTTCTATGTTACGTGACAATAAATATTGTCAAAAGGGTTTTGACTTGTACTGAATTTATTTTATTTGACAGTCAGGTTTTGATTTCTTGCAGATGTTGATACAACTACTAGGCTACTTAAATATATATCACATTAACTAGTTAGACATTATGATCTTCCGGACCTTTGCTTCAAGAAGTTTTCTCATACTGGACCTCTTTAAATTTTAGTTGAATACCTCTGTTATAGATAAACGCCTCCAGCTCTGACTGCGCGTGCACGCTGCGCGTGCCTGAGCTTCTCCGTTCAAATAAAGCAGACAGCTGATAACGCACTTTTGAAAGGCTACAACGCACGCTCATAAAAGTAAAGTAAAAAAATTCGCTCTTGGATAAAACTGACAAATAATTTTCTTTCCCATCGACGACATGTCCATTTTTTATTTTTGAAAGTAAAAATTATACTTATAGTTTTAGGGTGGCTGAGATCACAGACAGGGGGGCTGGAGCCACCATAAAAAAAGGTCTAGAACCGCCCCTGTGCTAATCCATGTTCAGTGTCAAAAGCACATGCAACGGGCAAAAGAGCTGTTTTGATGGCGTGCAGAGGACCAACAGCCTATTAGGAATATTAATGGCTGTAACTTTTAGATCATTTGGATCCCATTTAACCATATTGAGTGAAATAATGTATAAGTGAAGGGAAATTTGCTGTTTTAGGTTTTTTGTTTAGAATTCATTTATAGGATTTACACTGTGCACCGTTGGAATGCCTTGTTTTTTTGCTCTTATACAGTATTTCTTACCTGTACATTCTTCATGTCCTAGTTTCTCTTACATGTGCACAACTGGGCCCACACTCTACAGTTCCTACTTATCTAAGGCACTTTAACAAGATAATTAGTGCTTGGAAGCGAGGAAGTGGTCTAGTCCTGTAGTTGAATGGAACAGATTGAGATCTCCCAAGGCTGGTGGTGCACACAGTGACTTGTCCAATTGTTCTGTATGTACTTTAAAAAATTGTGTCGGTGTGTGTGTGTGTGTGTGTGTGTGTGTGTGTGTAGGGTATGCATTGAAAAGCATAAAAAAAGAAAAGATCTTGCTGTAATCTTTATGCCTGGCTCCAGTCTCCTTTTTACCAAACCACCAGAGCTTGATACACTGTTATTTACTTCAGCTATTAATGGTTTTAGTGTTATGACTGATCTGTGTGTCACTTCTAAACATGAACAGGTAAATAAACTAGTTTCCCACTTTTTTATATGAATGCAACTAATGATACAGTTATGTTACTCTAACACTCCTAATCTGTGTTAATTCTCACACTTAACTCTGTATTTCCCTTTTATTAGGTTGATTATAATCATAACCTTAAATTAACTTACCAGTAGGTATCTCACAGTGTGGAAGGTGCAGATTGAGAATTGAATCTTCAGAGCAGTTAATGTTATACAGAGGCCCTGCAGGTATGAACTGGCCCATGCCCAGCAACTGATTGTTATCCCAGGGCACTACTGTGTACAGCACTTCTCCACTCGTTTTCATCTCAAAAGAAATGTTGGTCATTTTACAGAAAAACACGCCAGAATGAGAGCACAGAAACCTGCAGAGGAAAAGGCATCAAAGAACAGTGTTTGTAATTTTGTAATGTTACCAGAGAAAATATATTTGTTTTATATATATATATATTATTGTGAAGGACAGAATAAAATATGCCCATGTGGTACCTGTATGCACCACTGTCAGCACAACGCTGAACTAAATCTGTGGCTGCTGAGTGCTGTTGAAAAGAGGAAAAGTACACTGTGGTGTGAAAAAGTTGATTTTTTAAATTTTTTGCATGTTTGTCACATTTTAATGTTTCAAATCATCAAACAAATTTAAATATTAGTCAAAGATAACAAGTTCATTCTTTACCTAATATATATATATATATATATATATATATATATATATATATATATATATATATATATATATATATTATAGTATAGGTATAGATGGATAGATAGATAAAGATATATAGATATATATAAAGTTAGCTAATCGTATTAGCATGGAAAATCGGCCAATTGCTAAATCTGTAAAAAAAAAAAATATATATATATTTTCATACTAATTAAGTTGACTGGGGCATGATGTCCACTTTAGGTCAAAAGGCTGTAAATGTTTTTTGCATAGCTGTCCACTGTAGTCACCACTGTGCATGAAAGTGTTAAATATGCACACTATGTTTCTATAGTATTTTACATTTTCACTTACAGCATTTGGCAGACACGCATATCCAGAGCGACGTATATACAGTAAGTGCTTAAATCTCTATCATTGGATACATTAATGCTGGCTCAATGGGTTACATACTTAAGATTTTACTAAGCAATGTGAATGAAAACTAATCTTCATACAGCAACAAAAAAATAGTCTTCACCCACCTGTAGCTCTTCTCGCTCCTTGTTTCTCTGGTCAATTTCCCTTAACAGAATGTCCATTTGACAAGCCAGATCATCATCACACTCTAACATAGATTGCTGGCCTTTTCTCTCCCTCTCTTGTTTTTCCATCTTCAGCCCACTAAGCTCTTCTTGGGGCAGCTTTATCTCCTCCTTGCCCTTCAAGTACAGCACTTTGTAGTCTTGTGCCTCCTCTTGGCTGGTGTGTGTGTAATTGTGGCTTTGTTCCTTCTTCACCATGTTTTGGTTGAGCTCAAGCAACTGGATCCTCAGCTCATCCACTTGTGAGTTGAGGACAATCAACTGAGCGCAGCTCTCATCCCTCTCCTTTGTCACCTCCTCCAGGAGTTCCAGCAGGTTGTCTTGCTGCTTCTGGGCCTCCAACACATCAAGAATTGAGTTTTCCAGTTTTGATGAAGTCTGACCTCTTTGCCTTATATCATCTGAGACCTCCATATGGTTTGGTTCTTTTTCTGTCTCAACTGTACTTGGAGATAGTTTTGAGCTTGGTACACTCTTCTGTTGGACTCTTATTTCCTCATTTTTTATCGGTTGTTTGTTTGTATTCCTCACCAGTGCTTTTTCAAATTCAAAACAATTGATAACATTTTCTCCAATTTTGCTACCCTTTCCTTTTCCCATCCTTTCTGTATCCCCCTCTTCCTCCTTTACCTGTTGATTCTGGGTTGCAATGCTGGTATCGCTTAAGGATAGAGGGGGCAAAGCTGTTTCATTATATTGACGTGTTACTTGATCCCAAACAGCAACAGAATTGTCTAGGATTGGTGGGGAAAAGAACTCAGGTGAGGCTGTGGATGTTGATGGCCTGCTTGGTGTGTTGCTTCCAAAACTGTCTCCTGCTCTGGCTCTCTTCATTTCTCTATTCTCTCTGCTCTGCCCCATGGGTCTCTTCTTCCTAAAATTGAGAATAAATGGCAAGTAATTGTGAAGGAGCAGGAGACAGGGTATGTGATAGAGAGATGTCAATACCTTGTTGAAATAGGTGAGGGAGCGGGAACTTGAGGAGACCCGAAGCCTGTACAGTTAATGACAGATTCACACTGGTAATACTTGAATCCAATAAATAAAAGAGACATACTGTATATACACACATGAAAAATTGGTCCTTACCTGCATGTCTCTGGGGACGGGAGTTGAGGGAGGAGTAAGGTGTTCCTTGGACAGGGCTCTGTTGAGACAGTGAGTGTGGTATAAAAGTGGTTCCTACACTGTGGGGTAGGTGCTAGGATATTTGCATATACAGTAGTTGCATTAGCCTGTGTATTGTGCTTTTACAGTACTTTTCATCATAAGCAGTCCTCAGCATAGCCTGGAACAAACTAAATTTATTATTAGACAAACTTACTAGCCTAGGCAATGCAATGTGTTTGTTCCATTTTCCTATAATAGTAATGTGCACATTCTACTTAAGTCCTAGGAATTAAGGCCACTTGATCACGATTAACTTGTTTTTCTTTTGTCAAGTTGCCATTCATATTGACATGTGACAAACACACTGACTACAACCTACACAGTGTACACACGTAGACAAAATTGTTGGTACCCTTCGGTCAATGAAAGAAAAACTCACAATGGTCACAGAAAAAACTTTAATCTGACAAAAGTAATAATAAATAAAAATTCTATGAATGCTAACCAGTGAAAGTCAGACATTGCTTTTCAACCATGCTTCAAATCAGACGATTCCTGTAACTGTCAATGAGACTTCTGCACCTCTCAGCAGGTATTTTGGCCCACTCCTCATGAGCTTCTCCAGTTGTTTCCGGTTTGAAGGGTGTCTTTTCCAGACGGCATGTTTCAGCTCCTTCCAAAGATGCTCAATAGGATTGAGGTCAGGGCTCATAGAAGGTCACTTTAGAATAGTCCAATGTTTTCCTCTTAGCCATTCTTGGGTGTTTTAGCTGTGTGTTTTGGGTCATTAACTTGTTGCAAGACCCATGACCTGCGACTGAGACCAAGCTTTCTGACACTGGCCAGCACATTTCTCTATAGAATCCCTTGATAGTCTTCAGATTTCATTGTACCCTGCACAGATTCAAGACACCCTGTGCCAGATGCAGCAAAGCAGCTTCAGAACATAACAGAGCCTCCTCCATGTTTCACAGTAGGGACAGTGTTCTTTTCTTGATATGCTTCATTTTTCCGTCTGTGAACACAGAGCTGATGTGCCTTGGCAAAAAGTTCCATTTTTTGTCTCATCTGTCCGTAAGACATTCTCCCAGAAGCTTTGTGGCTTGTCAACATGTAGTTTGGCATATTAAAGTGTAGTCACAGGAACATTTAGCTGCTTGGAGATGGTCTTCTAGCCTTTACCTTTATCATGCTTGTCTATAATTTTCTTTCTCATGTCCTAAGACAACTCTTTCCTTCGCTTCCTCTGGTCCATGTTGAGTGTGGTACACACCATGTCATCATGACAACACAGTGACTACCTGGAGCCCTATATATAGGCCCACTGACTGATTACAAGATTGTAGACACCTGTGATGCTAATTAGTGGACACACCTTGAATTAACATGTCCCTTTGGTCACATTATTTTCAGTCTTTTCTAGGGGTACCATCATTTTTGTCTAGGCCTGTTCCAAGAGTTTATTTTTTTAAATAATTCTGTTGAAACATGGTTGAAAAGCAATGTCTGACTTTCACTGGGTAACATTCATAGAATATTTATTTATTATTACTTTTGTCAGATTAAAGTTTTTTTTCTGTGACCATTTTTTCATGAGTTTTCCTTTCATTGACCGAAGGGTGCCAACAATTTTGTCCACGTGTGTATCTGCTTTGTATAATGTTTAACTGAACTTATTTCCAGCAAGTGAGGGAAGCCGCTGTAATATTTGGACAATGCTAGATTTTTAAAATTGTAAAATAAAAAAAAATCACTTTTAATCTCTCATTTAAAGTTAAAAAAGCTTTTATTGCAATGTGTGTGCAATTACCATGAACTGCAAAAAGAGGTTTCTTGGAAATGTGCATTAGTTCTGAAAAATCTGAAATACTATTATTTTATTATTATACTACTGTGGTACCCCGCTTATCGACCTTAATCCGTTCCTTAAAACCGGTCGAAATGCGAAAAGGTCGAAGAGCGAATTTAATTATCCCAAAGGAAATAATGGATACCCAATTAATCCGTTCCCGACCTCCACCGATACCCAATAATTAACAATTTTTGCCCCGTTTTTAGCAGTACTAATACTAAATAAGGCCATCCTTAAAAATATTTAAGACCTTAAGACCGGGCTTTTTTTTTACTCTTCAAACAACTAATACAAAAGCAATAAAATAATATTAACGAGTTCGGGCACCATAATACATCTAAAAAAATTCATTAAAACAGCTCGACACCGCTTTAACTTGGCACGAAGTTCTGGTAAAACTGTGCCCAGCATCAAAATAAGGTTTGCAATGATGCGCCCGAAGGCACGGGTTGAAGACCCAGTCAGTGATGTCACGATATGCTAATTTGTTTAAAGTCATACCTACGTAATCATCACCAAATTGTACTTTTTTTTTTACATGAAACTTGAAAAAAAAAAATATAGACCTACCTACCGACACTTTTTTTTCTGTTACTGCAAACCAAAATAAACGCTAAATAACACTAATATTGTTCATAAACCGAAGTTTAATTTACGGTTAATTTAAGGCTGAGGCGAGACTGGGAAGAACCTTCCCCTCCCGCCACGTGGGTCGAGGTCGATAAGCGGGGATTTGGTCGTTCAGCGGGTGCAAATTTCGGTTGAAAAAATGTTCACTAAGGGAAAAGGTCGATGTCCGAGCCGGTCAATAAGCGAAGTAACACTGTATTACTAAATATTATTATAATTTCTTCAGGTGCTACGTGGCTCAGATTGAACCCAAATGCCAGATAGAAAATGAAGTGTTTACTGGCTCTATAAAGGGAGAGAACAAAAAGACACTTGACAAATCAAGTTAAATCATAAACCACCTGCTGTCTGTTCTTCTCCTGCAACTTCTGATTTTTCTCACTGTTTCAAAACACATATGCAAGATTATATATAACATTATATGAAACATATATGTTTATTGTAAACAACAGGATGTATTACTCACTCCTGTTTGTAAGTTTTCTGGTTTCTGGGTTGTTCATCATCCGAATCCTCTAGCTCCTCTTCAACTGTACAACACCTGAGAGAATTACGCACTCACATGAGTAAGCTAATACACACTACTGTATACAGTATACCCTATAACAGGGCTCCAGACAAAAAAATCAATTAAGGAGCCATTGGCTCCTATAGGGGGAAAACCAGGCGCCAAATCATTTTTTTAAGAGCCACATAACAATGAACTTTTTTTTAAATTACTTACTTTTATTCATCCTGTTGTGTGTACATCTCCCCACTTTTACAGTTTCAGCATTTTTATCTTGAATGTTCTGGGAACTGAAGTTCATGTGGGAACTTAATGTCTTTTCCAACTTACAAACTATATAGGCCCTACTGTCAAAAGAATTTCTCTTCATGCAGAATCCGAGCCAGTGACACCGACCATAATTATTTCAGCATCACTTGGCCACTTACTGTATTTTGGCCGCTTCCTCTTCTTTTTTGCAGAAAGCCAGCGTTTGACACATGGTTCTGGATCAAACTGTTCAAGTGATGGACCTTCGGTGCTGATCCTGATCAGATCTTCCAGTGTTGACACATGAAGTGAATTGCGTACTTTAGATTTGATCCTGTTTTGAGCTGAAAAGCCACGTTCACACTGAGCAGCCGAAATTGGTAGGGCAAGCATTATCTCAACTAGATGCAAAGCGTTCTGGAAATCTGTGCAGTAGGGCTCTTTTGTAAGTAGGACCTCCCACAAGCTGCAATAAGATTTATCTGAGAACTGTCCTTTTACAAGAGCTTTCAGCAATCTCCTTTCAGCCTGCACAGCACTGATATCACAACCATTTTTCAGCAAGATGTCTCGATACCATTTCAGCAGTGTGTCAATTTCATTTTCTCCAAAAGTGTGGATGTCATCTGGACACGAATCATGACAAAAGACTGAGAAGCATCGAATGATCTCTGCCCTTTTTGTGTTTTTGTGCTGTGTGTTGTCTCTGTCTCTCATCATTTCAAACCTCCTTTCAAGTTCCTTACCTGTAATGTCTACAGTTTTGTCAATGAGGTGGTTTAGTTCTTCACTGAAACCTGGGAGATCACAGCCTTTTAGTGGTATGTTTTGAAAGGAAATGCCCGTGTAGTCAGATGAGGCCGCTTTCTTCTGCCTTCTGGTCTGTTTTTCTCTTTGAGCTTTGTCCTGCTCCACCACATTATCATGCTGAGAAACTGAATTTAAGTTTGTGTAATTGAGAAATTCCTCCAACTTTCCATTTCTCACTGGTTTGTCCTTCATTCCCTTGATTGTACAAACACAGGAATCAATAGCTGCTATAGCCTGAGGAAGAATAACGGAGTTCTTCTGAAGTATAAGACTCAACTTCGAGATTTCTCCAAACGGGTCATGGAGAAAGTGACAAAACACCACAAAAGGCAACTTTTCCATTTGTTGTGAGATGTGCTTCGCTCTTCCTCTTATTTCAGTGTTTTTGGATGAGGCAGCAAGGTGTTGCATGTGGAGGTGCACAGCTGTATATTGACCCTGGCCTGTAGTGACATCAGATGCAAGAAAAACAGAAAGGGCCCGGTAAATGTGAGGCAACCAGCGCTGGGTTTTCACTGCAGAAGGTGTTCGTATGGCACAGCCTAACTCCATACCGATGGCTTTCAACTCGCGCTTGCTTTTCGGGCTAAAATGGTATGTTTTCCATACTAGTTGTAGCAAGTCATAGATTTTTTCAATCATTGGAACAGACTTCTGAACATCCAGCATGGCTAATTCCAGTCTATGTGGCATACAATGAAAGGAAAAATGTGCTCTCCTATTTCTTCTCTTAAAAGAGCACCTACACCACCTGAGACACCCATGTTAACGGCATCTGCTCCAAAGGCTGTAATTTTCTTCTGCCACCAATCATGATCAGTTTGTTTAGCATCACTAAACAAGCATTTTATTTTATCTAATACTCCATGTGCATGGCAGTGTTCAAGCTCAGCTAAACCAATAAACCAGTTCAATGCTACACCTGCAGAAATGTGCCTGCAGTATGCAATCACATTGTCTTTCCCAGAAACGTCTGTGCCATGGTCAGTGATAATGGAGATGTAATTAGCTGTATGGGCGTCTGTCAGTGCATGTTCTTTGCATTGTACAAACTCAGCGCATGCTGTGTCGTTGTCATACGTTTTGATCACATCAAGTCCGTTTTTCTTCAAAAGTAACACCTGAGAGGAAAGTTTTGTGAATGGTAGCTCCTCACATGCGATCATATAGGCTGCGTTAAACTTAATTTTTAGATCCTTCCATTCTTTTTCGTCACGCAGTTCGCATGCGTGAGAAACTGCACATGCTAACGCTGTAGTCTGTGGAGCACTCTTCGCGATAACATGATCACGAGCATTTTTATGCTTGTGACTATCACCGTGTTTTCTCACGGTCTCATTTTTGAAATGGTTAGTTCCTGTAATGAAATCCGTTTTCCCTGCTATTTTTTTACCCGCTCTGGATCAAAAGTCACAAAACATTTTCAGTGTTTCGCGATCATACCTCAGCCATGAAAACTCTTGAATCCAATAAGCATTGAAATGTCTTTCGGCACGATGCACATTGACTGACACGGAAAGATGATCTCCTGTGTCTCTGTCGTTCTCTCTCGCGGGAGTGGTGGCACAGCTGCTGGAGCCTGCTTTTTTACAAGTAGGTGTGTCATCAGCGTTGGTGCTCGATGAGGATTGTTTAAAAAACTTGTATATTTTTCGTTTTGACATAGTTTTTCTGGCGCGGACAGGTGATTCTCATTCGTATTTTGGCGCTCTAACTCAGTGAAATGTTCACGTGCAGCATCTCATTTTATTACGTCAACACAACAAATTATGTGATAGGCTACTGTTCACAGAACACGCACATAACGTAAAAATGATATAATCATAATGTGTAAATTTGATTGGTCGCCATTGGCGACCTCAGCAAAAATATCAGTTGCAAATTAATATTTTTAGTCGCAAATGCGCCTATTTTAGGCGCAGTCTGGAGCCCTGTATAAATAACAATTAATTTTGTAAAAAATGATTGCAGTGCAATCTTTCCTTGTGACTTAAACCTAGTTTTTAATATATTCTACATTCCAGTAACACAGACACACAAACACAAAAAGACAGAAACACTCACATGGGAACAGGGAAACACACAAAAATAGACATACAGTACACAGACTTATGCAGACACAAACAGACCTGAACTGGGGATCAGGGTTCATGTAGCAGAACCACTGATCTGGAAGCTGTGACAAAACAATGCCATCAGGAAGTTTTCGCCAATTCCTACAATCATCACACTGCACCCAGTTTTGATCTGGTTTCTTCCTGCAAGTAAACACATACATACAGATTCTTATACACTTATATTCTCATAAACCTCAACCATCCCTTTATCGGTCTTCCACTGTCTATTTCATAGAACATGTGCCCAAATATTCCTATCAGCACAGTGCTTGCATAAAATTGGGTAAATCTGGTAAGATAACTGTCATGGCCGAGACACCTGCCTCGTCCCCCGACCACCACCAGAGGGAACCTTCGCCTGAGTACTAGGTGTTTCTGGACTGCATCTCCCATAATTCCCGCTCCAAGCCTGATTACACTGCCACCTGCAGCCAATTACCAGTTTCCTATAAAACTTGAACTAGAACTTTACTCCAGTGCGAAGTCTCAATTTGCCTCTGTCTGAGCGTTTATGTCCTGTGTTTTCCCGGTTTCTGACTTTATTCTGTTTGCTCTGACTTACGTTTGCTTGCCGTAGTGTTAATTTCGTCACCTATTTTTAATTTAGTCTTAGTCTTGTGCCAAATGTCCTTGTTAGTTTTAGTCATATTTAGTCATTCACATATCTTTTTTGTTAGTCTTAGTTTTAGTCGACTAAAAGTCTCGTCATTTTAGTGTAGTTTTAGTCAAAAGAAAACTCAAGGTATCTTAGTCAAGTTTTAGTCGACTAAAAGTCTTTTAATTTTAGTCTAGTTTTAGTCAAAAAATTGTAGCTTGACCACATTTGGAATCTATTGTAAGAATAAATACAATGAGGCCTCATTAAATGCAATAATATCAGGAACACAAGTGTTATAGTGGAAATAAATGAAACTTAATGAAAAGCCTAAGATCAAAACTGTAGTTGTGTGTGTGTGTATATATATATATATATATATATATATATATATATATATATATATATATATATATATATATATATATATATATATAAAATTTACCGACTTAATGCAAGTTATACATGGTATTGCACACACCATTATTGATGATATTTGGAGCAATATTACATGTAATTGATAAACTTGATTCCCTTACATATACATTTGCTTTTAAGCCTAATTATTAATTTTGATTATGATGTGATTGTGACAGGGGCGTGGGAAGAGGTTTCAGGTTAGGGGTGCTGAGTTTTTTCTGTCACCACTTTTGAATAAGAAACAATATCGTGGCTATAAAACTTGTCAAAACTCCGCAAATTACAAAAGTATCAGTGAGAAGTTGAGAACACTCGTTTAAACAGTGCATACACTCGAACTTGACTGCACATCACATTTTTTACTTTATTGATGCTGCTTTTAATCGTAATGCAAAGACCGGTCATCGGGATTTATTTGGTAGGTAGCAATATAATAAGCTTATAAATAATATATAAGCAATATAATAAACTTGAGCAACAGCGCGAAGCCGCGAACTCGTTGTGAATATTTTAAAGGCGTAACAGATGATGAAAAAGCAGAGCCAATTGTAGATGAAAATGAAGAGAGATTTTATATTAGCTTTTATTTTATACAAAACATTTTCGTCTCGTCTTTTTTCGTCAACAATAATGCATGTTAATTTAGTCTTAGTCAGCGTTTTTGGACAGTGGTGCAGTCTCCTCATAGTCTCGTCTTAGTCATGAAAAAAAAAAGGTTGTTAACGACTCGTCTCGTCTGACGAAATTAACACTAGTTTGCCGCCTGCCTTGACCCTCTGCCTGTGTTATTGATAGTGATGGTGAAGTTAAGCTTTCTTGAAGCAGTGAAGCTTTCAACACAATTGTATCGGAAAAAGGTTCATTACTCAAAGCTTTTCTAATCAGAGCTCGATGAGGACCTCTGCTGGTGAAAGCGCTATCACAGAATGTTCCACAACCAAACAACGTATTAATTTTAGAAGCAAAAATGAATGAATTGACAAATTAAGGATAGATTAATAAATAAATGAATCAATATTAAATACAAGAATGTACGTTCTTATTGTATTTCTATAATTTACTATTTTACTTTTAATTATGCACAATGTACTTTGTTTAAATTTAACTTTTTGTACTATTTGTATGCAGCACAGCTGCAAATGCTTTGGTAATACAAATGTACAGTTTTTGTCATGCCAATAAAGCACACTTAAATTGAAATTGAGAGAGAGAGACAGAGAGAGACTTTGTTCCTATTTTGATAATAATAAAATAACAGCAGCCCTTTTAAACCACTTAATTATTTTAATAATTAAAACTGAAACAAGTGAATAAAATTAAAAGTAGGCTTTAACCTTGGCTGTTGGCTACATCTTGGACAGATGATCTGGCACTGTCATGCTTTGCACGAAAATGCCTCAACCTGGATGATGTATTATTAATTATAGGCCAGCTGCTGGGAGCAAATCAAACACTGGACCTAAAAACAGATTAAGGATAGACCTTGTCTCAAAAGTATAAAGTGTGAACCATTTAAAAAAGATCATGCTATTAAGAGGTGCACAAAAGGCTTTTCTTGCATTCCTTTTCATCCATCCATCCATCCATCCATCCATCCATCCATCCATCCATCTTCTACCGCTTATCCGGGGCCAGGTCGCGGGGGCAGCAGTCTGAGCAGGGACACCCAGACTTACCTCTCCCCAGACACTTCCTCCAGCTCCTCCGGGGGAATACCGAGGCGTTCCCAGGCCAGCCGAGAGACATAGTCCCTCCAGCGTGTCCTAGGTCTTCCCCGGGGCCTCCTCCCGGTTGGACATGCCCGGAACACCTCCCCAGGGAGGCATCCAGGAGGCATCCGGAACAGATGCCCGAGCCACCTCAGCTGACTCCTCTCGATGTGGAGGAGCAGCGGCTCTACTCTGAGCTCCTCCCGAGTGACCGAGCTCCTCACCCTATCTCTAAGGGAGCGCCCAGCCACCTTGCGGAGGAAACTCATTTCGGGCCGCCTGTATCCGGGATCTTGTCCTTTCGGTCATGACCCAAAGCTCATGACCATAGGTGAGGGTAGGAACGTAGATTCGACTGGTAAATAGAGAGCTTCGCCTTGCAGCTCAGCTCTTTCTTTACCACAACAGACCGGTATATCGACCGCATCACTGCAGAAGATACACCGATCCGCCTGTCAATCTCCCGCTCCATCCTTCCCTCACTCGTGAACAAGACCCCAAGATACTTAAACTCCTCCACTTGAGGCAGGAGCTTTCCACCACCCTGAAGGGGGAAAGCCACCCTTTTCTGATTGAAAACCATGGCCTCAGACTTGGAGGTGCTGATTCTCATCCCCGCCGCTTCACACTCGGCTGCAAAGCTGTGCCTAGAAGCTCGGCTGTGCCTAGAAATCCTGTCCATATAAATAATGAACAGGACCGGTGACAAAGGGCAGCCCTGCCGAAGTCCAACATGCACCGGGAACAAGTCTGACTTACTGCCAGCAATGCGAACCAAACTCCTGCTCCGGTCATATAGGGACCGGACAGCCCTTAGCAGAGGGCCCCGGACCCCATACTCCCAGAGCACCCCCCACAGATCACCACGAGGGACACAGTCGAATGCCTTCTCCAGATCCACAAAGCACATGTGGACTGGTTGGGCAATCTCCCATGAACCCTCCAGCAACCTGGTGAGGGTATAGAGATGGTCCAGTGTTCCACGACCGGGACGAAACCCGCATTGTTCCTCCTGAATCCGAGGTTCGACTATCGGCCGAATTCTCCTCTCCAGTACCCTGACATAGACTTTTCCGGGGAGGCTGAGGAGTGTGATCCCCTGTAGTTGGAACACACCCTCCGGTCCCCCTTCTTAAACAGAGGGACCACCACCCCAGTGTGCCAGTCCAGAGGCACTGTCCCCAGCCGCCACGTGATGTTGCAGAGGCGTGTCAACCAAGACAGCCCCACAACATCCAGAGACTTGAGATACTCAGGGCGGATCTCATCCACCGCCTTGCCACTGAGGAGCTTCTCAACCACCTCAGTGACCTCAGCTTGGGGGATCGACAAGTCCTCAACCGAGCCCTCTGCCTCTGCTTCCTCAGTGGAAGACATGTCGGTGGGGTTGAGGAGATCCTCGAAGTACTCCTTCCACCGTCCAAGAATGTCCCCAGTCAAAGTCAGCAGATTCCCACTCCCACTGTAAACAGTGTGAGCAGGGCACTGCTTCCCCCTCCTGAGGCGCCGGACGGTTTGCCAGAATTTCTTCGAGGCCAACCGATAGTCCTTCTCCATGGCCTCACCAAACTCCTCCCAGACCCGAGTTTTTGCCTCTGCAACCACCCGGGCTGAAGCTCGCTTGGCCCTCCGGTACCTATCAGCTGCCTCCGGAGTCCCCCGAGCCAACCAGGCTCGATAGGACTCCTTCTTCAGCTTGACGGCATCCCTTACTTCCGGGGTCCACCACCGGGTTTCGGGATTGCCGCCGCGAAAAGGCACCAACAGACCTTATAGCCACAGCTCCGCGCGGCCGTGTCGACAATAGAGGTGGAGAACATGGTCCACTCGGACTCAATGTCTCCAACCTCCCTAGGGATCTGGTTGAAGCTCTGCCGGAGGTGGGAGTTGAAGATCTCTCTGACCGGAGACTCTGCCAAACGTTCCCAGCGGACCCTCACAGTACGTTTGGGTCTGCCAAGTCTGTCCAACTTCCTCCCCAGCCATCGGATCCAACTCAGCACCAGGTGGTGATCAGTTGACAGCTCCGCCCCTCTCTTTACCCGAGTGTCCAAGACATACGGCCAGAGGTCAGATGAAACAACCACAAAGTCGATCATCGACTTCCGACCTAGGGTGTCCTGATGCCATGTGTACTGATGGACACCCTTATGCTTGAACATGGTGTTCGTTATGGACAAACTATGACTAGCACAGAAGTCCAATAACAGAATACCACTCGGGTTCAGGTCGGGGGGGGGGAGGCTGGGGGGGTGTCCTCCCAATCACGCCCCTACACGTGTCACTGTCGCTGCCCATGTGGGCGTTGAAGTCCCCCAGTAGAACGACTGAGTCCCCAGTCGGAGCACTTTCCAGCACCCCTCCCAGAGACACCAAGATGGTCGGGTACTCTACACTGCCATTTGGCACGTAAGCACAAATAACAGTGAGAGACCTCTCCCCGACCCGAAGGCGCAGGGAAATGACCCTCTCGTTCACCGGGGTAAACTCCAACACATGGCTGCTGAGCTGGGGGGCTACGAGCAAGCCCACACCAGCCCGCCGCCTCTCACCGCGGGCAACTCCAGAGTAGTAGAGAGCCCAGCCTCTCTCGAGGAGTTGGGTTCCAGAGCCCAAGCTGTGCGTGGAGGCGAGCCCAACTATATCTAGTCGGTATCTCTCAACCTCCCGCACCAGCTCAGGCTCCTTCCCCCCCAGCGAGGTGACATTCCATGTCCCTAGAGCCAGATTCCGTGTCCAGGGATTGGGTCGCCTAGGCTCCCGCCTTCGACTGCCACCCAATCCACATTGCACCAGCCCCTTACGGTTTCTCCTGCAGGTGGTGGGCCCACAGGAGATCGGCCCCACGTCGCTCCTTCGGGCTGAGCCCGGCCGGGCCCCGTGGGGTAAGACCCGGCCACCAGGCGCTCGCATGCGAGCCCCAACCCCGGGCCTGGCTCCAGGGTGGGGCCCCGGTTGCGCCATACCGGGCGACGTCACTGTATCATCTGCACGACCTTGCTGTATTTTTCTTCATAAGGGGTAATGAACCGCTCTTTGTCTGGCCCGTCACCCAGGACCTGTTTGCCTTGGGAGACCCTACCAGGGGCAGAAAGCCCCAGACAACATAGCTCCTAGGATCATTCAGGCACGCAAACCCCTCCACCACAATAAGGTAGCGTTTCAAGGAGGGGTTCCTTTTCATTTTTAAACTTATTACTACTATCCAATAAATATATATGACAAAATAAACGACATTAAATGTTACACTGAATCGTATAATTGCCCAATGATGAGTGAAGTTATAAATATAGGCTTCACAACAAAACCATATATATCCTCCTTATTGGGCGAAATCAAATGAAAGTGTTCCCACATTTCAGAACGCGATCTTGTGCGTTCATTTTTTTGACACACGCCTCGGAGCTTCGGAGTGTCACTAGTTATTGATTCTGATTTTGTCTCCTACGTTTTTGTGTTTGCCGTTTCTGACCTACGCTTGTTGTACCACGAGTTTCTTATTAAAGTGAACAAATGGATCCTCCGTCTCACAACGCTTCATTACAATAACAGTTTATGTGCACTCCATTACTACATGTCTTTTTCATGTTCATAAATAACACTAAATGTGGGGTGGGAAAGCATCCGGAATAGGAACATACAGATATTTCAACTACTGGCATACTGACATCCCACTCCCCCAACTGGCATGTATTGAGAGGTGGAGGGAAACCAGTCAACTTGGAGAAAACTTATGTGAACAGAGGGAGAAAATGCAAAACAATGGAGGACCCTGGAGCTGTGTTCACTATTAACAATTTTCTCCACAACGAACAATATATGCAAATAAAGCACCTGTGCACAGATTTTTTGTGACTAGTAGATTTGACAAAGTCACAATTGCATGTGTGTGTATGTGTGTGTGTGTGTGTTTTAATTACTCACACATCATCTTCAACAGGTACACTGCAATTGGATTTCTGACGTCTATAGCGGACTTCCTTCCAATATTCCTCAAGCTTAGTACTTACATTTTGTATAGTTTTCCTGCAGAGAATAAAAAAAAACATTAATTACACCAGATGCACTCCCATACACAGAAGAGAAAATAGTGTAAGCAGCTGATTTTGGAGATACATTTGGAAATGCTTGTTTTTAAACAAGGTCACACCAAGACCCAGCCATTAGAATATCTTGTTAACGTGCACTTATTACATTACTTATTAAATTACAGATTATAATAATCTAGATTTAGCACTCTCATCCCAGAATCCCTACACATAATTCCTAAAATTCATAAAGGCAGAGAGGCTTTGATATGCACCATAGCATCACCTTGTTTCACCAATTTGTATGACATCTCTACATTAAAATGTTTGTTATAAGGTACCCTACAGCTATGCAATACAAAAGGTATGCAATGAAGATACAGAGGAACAAGAAGAAGAAAGAGAGGGAACCAATTCTTACAAATTGTACAATTATTACAATATTCTTACAGATATGTAGTGTCATGAATATGTATTGTGAATATGTTATGAATATGTATCTTACAGATATGTAGTGTCATTTTAAGCACCTGCCTCTCCCTCCGATCGACAGCAGAGGGAACCTTCCTGACAGTACTGACAGTTTCCGGACTGCATCCCCCATAATCCTCTCACCGGGACTCATTACTCCGCCAGCTGTTGCCAATCACCCACTTCCTATAAAGTTGCACTTGAACTTGACCTCAGTGCGAAGTCTTGATTTGCTACGGTTGTCAGTCTGAGTGTTCTATTTCCTGTGTGATACCCCGGTTTATTACTTAGCTCTGTTTTCCTGTTTATTGATTGTTTGCCGCCTGCCCTATAATTGCCCAATGATGAGTGAAGTTATAAATGTAGGCTTCACAACAAAACCATGTATATCCACCTTATTGGGCGAAATCAAATGAAAATGTTCCCACATTTCAGAAGACATTTCCCAGTGTTCCCACATTTCAGTTGCACTTGAACTTGACCTCAGTGCGAAGTCTTCATTTGCTACGGTTGTCAGTCTGAGCGTTCTATTTCCTGTGTGATACCCCGGTTTATTACTTTACTCTGTTTTTCCTGTTTATTGATTGTTTGCCGCCTGCCCTGACTTTCTGCCAGTATTTCGACCACGATTTCACGATTTGATAGGGGCTTTGAGATATCATTATGGCAAATAAACTGTTAAATATAAATTAGCAACATGAGGTAAGTAGGCATTTTAGTGAAATGAGGTGACAGGTTTCAGGCTTGTGAAAATTGACCAATGTTTATCTTTACACTTAAACCATTACACCAATCACCAATCAAGTAACATGTCTCCAACACATGAGGTTTGGTTAGATGTAGGAACACGGGAAGTGTTTAAGTACATATAATATCCTTACAACAGTGCCATAATTCAAAAAAAGGTTTTGAAAGTTGTATGTTCCTCAAGGGCAGTTAAAAGCTACAAAATCATTCCGCCACTTAGTTAATCCTGATTATTAAAGTGAAGGTTTATGCTTATTTCTGTTACAAAATCAAAGTAATGCACCAAAATGATATCCGTGTGTATAGTTCTCTCTCTCATAAGACACTAAATAGACAGAGCCCTTCACCATGTTAAGCAACCATTGGCCTTTTTATCTGTCTCAAAATTTGGCTTTCCACCTACTTTGTAATTGACGTGACAATCAAAACTTAACAGGACAATTTTTTTCCCTTTTAGCTGTTTCCTTTAGGGGTTGACAGAGTGGATCAATAATCTGCATATTTTATTTGGCACAGGTTTTTTTTTGTCAGACACTTCCTAATGCAACCCTCTCCAGTTTAGAGAATTTGAACCTGCCTTGTCCTCCTGATTAATCATCCCGCCATTGTTCCTGTTCTGCCCGGTTTTGTCTTTGCCTGTTCCTGGACCTTGATTCTGCCTGCTCTATGCCACGCTACCTTTTTGTCCCTATTTTATTCCCACTGTTTTCTGCCTGCCCTGCATTGCCCTGTTTGCCCTTGTACAAGGACTGTTTCTGATTCTGTTTGTTCTGCTTTGTCCCTTTGTCAGAGTTTTGGATTTTGGACTATCTGTTTTACTGAACTGTGCCTCCCCTGTTTAAGCCAGCTCATATTCAAGACTCTTAATCTGAAGTCTGGTCTATATCTCACATTTAGGTCCTCACCTGCCATTCCTGACAATACACCTGAAACGATAACTATACACACCTGTATTCTTCTGTCTTCTCAAAGTCCTGCTTGTTGTGCATTGGTGTGAGGTAGTCACACTCTATTACCCCAATAACTCCCACTCCTGTTTTGTTGGCCTGGTAACAGAACACAAAAAACAATGTAAACATTATGTGAATTATGTGGTATTCTTAGTCTAGCAGACAAGTATCAATGTATTTATTCAAAGAGACTTAGGTAAATGTTCCTATATATAAAAGAACCTAGATGTATCCTTTGTTAGAATCTAGTCATAAAATAACTCTAAAATGTGGTGGATAATGAGTAAGAGCATGGTTTACTGCTGTCTTAAACACTCCAGGGTCCCTGGTTGGGTCCTGTCTACTCTCATGTCATAAAAACTTTCACTAGCCTCTAGCTGTCGATAAGAGTGTGCATGGTGGATATACATACAGTACAACCATTCAAATGTAACATTTTTCTTCCCAACTTCTCAACTTAAAAATTAAAAAATAGAGTCCTGCGTTCTTGTGTTAGGGATTAAAAACTCTTATTATCTTTACCTTACGCTGACAGGCAGCAGGTTCATAGGCTTTGATGAGGCGGTTTTTGTGGTACATCATCAATCCATAATGTTCTTTGCTTTTTGTGTTGTAGCCAAAGGTGATTTTAATTCCCTTTTTCTGAGACAAAGACTTAAGGATCATGCCATAAAAATATTAAATCTGTTTCATTATACAGTAATAATATCTTAATTATTCAACAGATTTCATATAACACACTCTATATATTATTACAAATATTTGGCAAAAGGATACAAGAAATGTGGGTTTGTATGTGTCCTGAATGATAAGTGCTAGGCTTTTGGAGATGAGCTGAGATTTCACCTTCTGCCCACGTATAATAATCTGCATTTTAGGCTTTAGGTACAAGATACTGCAGTATGCCTGAATTAAAAGAAAAATAAACACAAATGTGACCATGCGGTCAGCACTGATATCTCAGTAAGATGGCAAATGAGGAAAATGAATGATTTTAATATTCAGTGGTTCAAATCTCACCCGCAGTGAATATTCACTCTCAGGTGGTGATATCTGGCTCTCTGGCTCCTTGTTTGGCTCTTTGCTGCCTTCATTAACATCAACAGGGAGCCGGATATCATAGCGATCCTTCAAGAAGTCAAATTCCAATTCACCCGAGGACATTCTAAGGCAGAACAAAGGTAATTATCGGAAAATCCAGTAAAGAGCACCTGACATTTACAGAGCACCTGACAACCAATGACAAACATTTAATAAACATATCTGAACTGTAAATGGAATGATGATATGAAAATAATGGTGTGATAAATGTATAATTTAACCCAGAATCTTCTTACTGCTCATTACTCTTTATCAATCAGTGTGGTCTACAATGTATTCAACATTACTTTTGTAAAATAACATGACAAAGGTATAAACTACAGAGCTTCTGTACTTTCTATTCACTTTTCAGTGTTTTATCCCCTATTTCTTTCTCTCTCTTTAATCATGGTTACTTGCGAAGGTTCCAGATGATGATGCGAGTTCCAGTGGAGTTGGTGCCGAATGGGCCATTAATGGCATTGAACTCAGTTTGCAGTTCTTCCTTGGTGCTAAACAAAGAATGGGTGAGAATATCATGGAGACACTCTTCATACTTCCGTGGACCACCGAGTGAGCAAAAAGGTTAAGGGCCAAACTGTACAGAAGAACATTTAAACTCTCAGAAAGCATTTAAATATTCATAATATTCATTCATGACCTTCTTTCTTCTGTAGTAGTAAACATTTCTGCTTTATGAAATTCTTCCTCAATGCACTTATCCACTCACATCACTAATCAAAAGTTCTCATTAATCTCTCTACAAATAGGATATCAGTCTCTCCAGTGGTTGTGAATGCGACTATAGGCACTATGACATTCTGTGCTCCTGTCCTCTCGAGGTAAGTCTGTGACATGAGACCCACACACATGATGTTGTCTTTCTTTGAGAACACGATGGCATCCTTCCCCAAGCGCATGGAGCCGGACTTAAACCCGTTACCATAAAGACCAACTGGAACATGGCCTTTTACCGCTTGCTTATCACTGAAGCCAAAACTGAGTGAGAGAAAGAGAGAGAAAGAGATAATATGAATGCTTGATATGTGTACCTGTAATTAAAAAACATTTGAACAAACTACATCTTCAGATAAAGTGTATTACTTATCTAGATTATCTAAAAGACCTCTAAAGGATAATGGAGACTTCATAAACACTCTCCTACCTGAGCATTTTGTGCATCTTGTCATAATCCATGCCTTTTCCATTATCCATGAAGATGAGGCAATCCTGGCCTTTGATCACTGTTTTATCTATCCAGATTTTCTTTGCACTGACATCTGGGTCATAAGCATTGTCTGTCAATATAGAAGAAATACAGGAAAAATCAAATACTATCACTGATACTTGACTGTTCACCACTTGTGTTTGGATTCCTATTTAGCTGTAAAAAGCATTTGAAAAATGCAAACAAATCCCAAAACAAACAAATCCTGGTCCCACTGGAGTCTGACTGGATCGACTCAACTGTTGCCTCTGATTTGACAGCTGCACCCAGCTGAACATTTTATTCCCTATGCTGCAAATCAGGTTCTTGTCACACACACCAGAATGCCTTGCACATTTTTTATGACTACTGATTACTGGTAAAAGAAAATAAATGAGTGCAAACATTGGATAGTGACTATACTGTATTTTCAGTGTACATGTACAGGTAATACTGCAAAGGTGCTCAGAATTACTGATATTGAAGGGCATTTATTGGAGGAAAAACACCCAGCATTATTTTACTGTCAAATGACAGATTTCCATCATGCTCAAATGTAGTTTGTTCTCCTGCCTTTTTTGTTCTTCTTATGGTAACCCTTGCTTAAATCTATTTGGAAAGAGATGTGTACTTTCTACATACATTGAACTATAACAATATGGCGAATTTACGTGTGTGAAAATTTTGCCTGATAAGAAAGCCTGCAAAATAAGATCAGTTCAAACCATTTCATTATATTAAATAATCAGTATATTTTAAATGCTGTGACATAACTTTGTAATATTTTTTAAACATTGGCAATGAACTGAATGTAATGTCCTGAAAGATCAGATGGATTGCACAGAAACTACAAAAAAATATATTAAAAATTATTATTTTTCCATAATGCATGTCTTCGCAAGCAACCCAAGAACAAAAACCAGTGTAAGAAAATCAACACAAATTAAACCATTGTTCTGGTTGAAACAAATCAACACCAGACCACATCCCTGGCAGCTAATGTTTGGATGTACACATATATAGAGTAAAACAAAATATCTGTAGAGAGAGCTAACATTTTGCATTTGTTAAAATAACTTGCAAAAAAAATATTGCTGCACAAATGTCATGAAATGAAGTCAATGCCTTTTTTTATAAAATAATATGATAGCACAGAATTTATAAAAATACTAATTTTAAAGGTTATACAATTACGCTCAAAGGATACATATTAAAAATCTAATAAAACATGTATAGTTAAACTATGGGCTAATAATAACAGAAGGCAGAGAAAAAAAATAAATCTCATTAATCTTTTCTTTAATCAGTTCTCATACAATCACATAGTACAAAATACTATAAGCAAACAAAATTGAAATTAGACCACACAGAACAAAGGAACAAAGTGAAGGAAGTATCAAATGTAGTAGGAATGTGTGAAGGAAGTGCTTAAATTATAGGGTGGTAAAATATAGGTTCTTGAGAGTACTGTTTTTCCTTTATCAACAAATGAATTCAGTGACTCTACTCTAAAGATACGCAGTTATAAAATGGGAATTGGGGTATTTACAAAAAAGCAGGCAATAAATAGTTTTCTGTCAGAAAATACCAAAGTTATATTACTTATTAATATGCAGACCAATTATAGTTTTGTAACACTAAGAAACTGCTTAAACAGACATATACGTTGTAATAAAACTGGAATGAATGGTGACTCACCAATCAGCTCTGCTATAGCGCTGAAGGGCCCAGTGTGGCTTGTAGAGTTTGTATGCAGATAATGTGGACTTACCTTTAATCAGGGAAAAATAACATGTCAAAGAAGTATCAGTAATTACACACCTAGACCTTTAATGATGAACATTTGAAAATAATAGTGTTGATGTTGTAATGGAGGATAGAGGATATTGCAATGCTCTGATGTCTCCAAAGTTAACCCAATAAAAAAACACAAATCAAATTACTGTATGTGACATAAATGATTATTTAATTATCCAATATTACTATTATTTTTGGCTACAGTAATTATGTTCTATATAAATTACTAAAATGTGCATACTGCAAGGAAATAATTATTCTGTCAGTCAAGCCTAGACAGGGAAGCATGGAAAGCTGAAATGATTACAAAATGCTCTAACCCAAACATATGTTCTACTAAATGATTAACAAGACTGTCTGATTTTTGCTTTTGGCTTAGAAAATATGCAAAAGCCTTGAGGTCTTAATTCTGATTGGTCAGAAGATTGCTGAGCAGAGCTCTTACTATAGAGTTCTGGTTACATGTCAAGTCACAGGTTTAGATTAATATGCTCATTCTAATATGTTACTATTTCTATAGCTCATTAAATGTCATCAAAAGAGGTGGGAATAGATCAGGCCTGGCCAACCCGGCTCTTTGCCCGGTTTCATGCGGCTCTTACATTCATATCGAAGTTTGTATTTGTGTTTTTTTAATGTGCGTGTTCGCTTTGCTTGAGTGCAATACGGTGTTATCGTCAAACGTCCAGTAGGAGCAAGATCATTTGAGTAAACAAATGGTAGGGAAAAAATGCACAGCAAAATGGATTTGAAGAGGATTGTACAAGGCAAGGAATGCCAGAAGTCCCACTAAGTAACATGCATAATAAAAGAAAAACGCTATTGTAAATTATTATATTTTTGTGGACTTGGTTGAACTGAAAGTTTGTCTGTGAGACAGTGCACATAATGTTCATTGTTGAAAATGACTGGCCTATGGTCTTAGTAATGTAGGAATTAGTAATGTAGAAACAGTAATTCCTGTCATTATCATGTTGGTTTGTGACATTTACAATAAATCTGGCTGAGCAAAGTTATGTGTGTGTGTGTGTGTGTGTGTGTGTGTGTGTGTGAGGAAGGGATAGGGTGATGTTCATATGTGCCCATGTGTATGATGTGGCTCTTTGCGGTAACACAGTAAAAAATGTGGCTCTTGGTCTCTGACTGGTTGGCCACCCCTGGAACAGATTAATGATCGGGCAGGGGGAACGCACGTGAGCACAAAACAAAAACACAGACAGATGACACAAGACAAAGCCTGCTGTTGTGGAAGATTTGAGGTTTGAGAGAATTAAAGCATAAAATATCACACGATAGGCATGGGCAAGAGTAAAAAAGGTTCCACGGTTTATTGTGTTCAGCTTTGCAGAAGGACCCAACACTCCGCGAGTAAAATCAGAGAGGAAGGGCCGATCATGGATAACATCATGGTTTTATAGACAGTAAAAGAAATGAAACAGGACATGTAAAAGCCAAAACATCGCCTGCTTATCCAAACTACCAAACTAATCCCATGGGAACAACTAAGGTCTCACGGGAAAGGTCTGATAGATACAGTGTTGAAGAGAAACTATAGTCACAATAACTACCAGCCATGGGAATATCAGAAGCATATAAGGACAGATTCGTGTGAACATGTCTAAAGTGAAAATTTCCACTACACTGCCAAAATGTTCCTTTGGTGTTCAGGCAGAGAACAGTCCAAGCTGTCCATGACAGTACCCCCACCCCAAGGCATGGCTCACGACCGGCCAACCCAGAACCACGGCCGAAAGTCCAAAGTGCAATTATGCGTGCACGGCGAAGCACGTGGGGGGATGCAAGGAACACAACGAGGAACATAGGGTGAAGCGACGGACACGGTGAGGCATGTGGGGAGGCGGGAAACAATGTTTTGTTTTATAATGTGATGGGTAATCCCTGCTCTGAAAGTCTTCAGAATTGAAACATACATGTGTCCAGCAGTAGTCTGAACAGAGGCATGAACCTCTTGCAATGTCACATTAAGCATTCTTTAAAATTATCCACTTCATCAAATTCACCTTGTGACTCAGCCAAGTTACCAAAGTTTTCACCATATAAGTTGAATAGCATGCAAAATATGAATATTAGAATATTATTGTGTATAAGTCCATCATTTGTCCTCTTTGTGAAGAGACAAATCTCATAGTCATAATCATATAGTCAAATCATATAGTCACTGGTAATAGGGGCTCGATTATTTAGCTGGAAAACAAAATCTGCAGGACCTGGAGTACTTTTCTGAAGAACAGTCAGGACAGGGACTAAAACTAATAATAAAAACTATCACAAAATATAAAAAGAGACATTAATCATCCAGATAAGAATACAAAGAGTTAAGAATCAATAACTGGTTCATTTGTGTAAATTCAGTTATCATTCTGTTTTGTGGAATATAAAAAACATTTATTATGTGATATAGCGTTCAGGGTATTTGTTCTTTGTTATTTAGTTTAGCCCTTAAGAAGACTTTTATGCTACACGAACATCTTCAATAAACACTTTTCCCCTAAACTTGTTCCAGCTTACTTTTCTTTTATGCAATAGAAGCATTCTAGTACGTTGGCGAGCCACCCAACGACCGTGCAGCTGAATACAAGGAAAATCTAACAAACTGATTAACAATAGGGCTGCATGACTGGTTTTCAACTTTCTCATGTTCTCCCACACCACCCCAATACTAAACTCCCTCCACTGGCATCCTGTGATTTAAAACACATCATATTTAAAACACTGATGCTTGCCTACAAAGACAAAACTGGACCAGCTCGACTGGACCCGGTTTCTCTCAGGAGACAAGTAAGACATAAATCAAGACTCTTCTCTGTTCTAGCACCTAGCTGGTGGAATGAACTTTCCACACATATTCGAACAGCTGAGTCTGCTCTCTGTATTCAAACAATGACTAAAGTCCAACCTCTTTAGTCCCAAGTAAAGACTTAATGTATGTAAATTATGTCAACTTAAAACTATTTTCAGATGTTTTTCAGACTATATTACCTTCCAACAGGGTTTTAGACTGATAGCACACTTAGTTCATCACCTTGTAAACCAGCATGATGATGTATTTATTGTTAAAGCCTTAAAAGCACAATCTGGACAAAGGCATCTACCAATGTCCATTAATGTAAACATAAATACTGAAAGGCAGAAGACTCAATTCTATGCCACTAAAAATATTTAATAGCATACAAAACTAATGATACTTAGAATAAGATAAAAAAAAAAAAAAAAAGACTAATAATAAAAGCAATACCACTACTACTACTATTACTACTAAGAAGAAGAATTTGTGAAAAATTCCTCAGCAGCATTTTTTTTTAAATATAGCAATATTTCTATTTGGCGCGCTCACTGTATTTATTATACATTATACACGCTGCTACTTCATTAACGCTTTTTTGGATTTTAAATGTTTCACTAACAAACGGTAGTGTATAGTGTTATGCTGTTTATCATAATTTTAGCATCTGTCGTTTAACAATGTCCTTTAACAGCATTGTCACTGACGCTTTTATCTGATGGGTGTCAAATAATTACAAATTTTGTATTTGTGTATATCATATAAATATGTATACCCAAACATGTATATATAATTTCACATGGACTACACATCGGTTCGGTGTAGCTATATTCTTTACTGTTCTAACAGAATGTATAAGTTATAACATGAAGTTTACTTACTGCGCTTATAGGTATTCCTCGCTCCGTCTGCGCCGCCATGATTGTAAGGTAAAACTGGTCTAAGTGGGCGTGGCCAAGTGTAATTCGGCCAGCATCAGTTTCATTCACGTGATTATATTACGTTTGAATTAGTAATCTACTAGAAATCTTGATTGTGCAAGACAACTGAGCACGTAACAATAGAATGTGCAGTTGTTAATAATAGTACCATTTGTGTATCAGGACATTTGGAAAAAAAAAACCTGTTCAGAGAAAAAAATTGCAATCTGTTTGTTTGTTTTTTCTCCCACAAACACAAGACAACAACTTTTTAAATTCTTTATTTCATATTTTCATATTCATATTTTATATCACATGTTCTATTCTATAAATCAGAAATTTAAGAAACTCTTACGCGCATATCTTTTGCACGAGTTGCACTAAATATGGTGCAAAACACGTTCACACACTCGGATCAAAAGGTCAATTCATGACCAAATTGTGCACATCAGTATGTGAATCCAGGAAATGAATTGCACACCTGTGGAATACTGTTTTCTTATCTATATATATTTTTATAGCTCAAACACACATCACTACATGCTCTCATTTTTGCATTACCTAACTCAGTGAAATGTGCAAAAGTAATTAGTGCACTTGTAGACACTGGTGTAGTCTATGTGATATGCAGGTATACGCCGTATACCCACTAGGAAAGGCCAAGGATTTCTGTATACCCACTTAAAAAGCGTGAGGATACATAACAATATCGTTTTGTGACAGAACTTTCATTCATAAATTCACCCCGTCTGTGTTGCGAACCCAGACTGTGGTTGCGATTGTGAATCCCTAACGTTTTTGGACCATTGGGGCTTCCGTGGCCTGTGACCTGATCTGACGTCACCTACCAAGGAGGAAAATCAGTTGCTTGGCGGTCTTTTTTGGCGCAAATTTGAAATTAAATAACTAATGTAAAATAAGATATGAAACATAAGCAGACTCAAACTACACTCTTTGAGTGTTTTCGGAAGCCTGCACCTAAAGCTACAGCAGCTTCGGGTGACACTTCAGCTGCAGCAGATGACACGGACGTTACAGAAAACGTGGTTGAGAAGCCATCGCTCTGCCACACAAGCAAGGAGGCAATGCACTCCTCAGATGCCTGAGTACAAATGTATTTGGAAAGCTTTGTAAACTACCAGTTCTTCAGTTCATAATATTCTGCAATGAAAGAGTGTTGGTGATAGAACTGAACAAATGTTTATTGTTCACTCTTAAATGTACATTGAAAATTCACAGCTGATAAAACCTGTGCTCCAGGTCCCATATTCATATAACATTTAAGGCTAAATGGAGCTCTTTTCACCCAAAAATGAAAATTGTGTCATTTCCTCACCCTCAATTTGTTCCAAAAGATGATATTTTGAAAAATGTTGGTAATCAGACAGTTGGCAGCACCCATTGACTTTCACAGTAGGAAAAAATATAGACTATGAAAGTCAGTGGGTGATTACTAATGGGTGATGTCTGATTACCAACATTTTTCAAAATATCATCTTTTGTGTTAAACAGAAGAAAGAAACTCATACAGTTTTGGAACAAATTGAGGGTGAGGAAATAACACAATTTTCATTTTTGGGTGAACTATATCTTTAAGAGCTACATTTAGCCTTAAATGTTATATGAATATGGGACCTGGAGCACAGGTTTTATCAGCTGACTGTCTTTTGTTGCTTATAATAAATTGGAATGTTGATAACACATAAGCAGTCTTTAATAATGCTCTCAATTACATGTAGATGCATATTTTATGCATTAGTGAGTGTGGTGGTGCCTATGGGGTGTCGCTCTAAGACGGGGGAAAAAAATCACAGTATACTCACTACAAAAAACTAGACTACACCACTGGATCTAACCTACCATTAGGTAGACACGCGCTCACGCACAGATGCAGTGAAACAGTATGTAAACATTCTTCACAGAACTGATTTATACACATTTATTCCCATTCTATCAGAAGAAGCTGTATTTGCATAAATAAATGTAAATATACAAATGCATTCCAATACACAATACTTGTAAGAATATCAGCAATGAGACATTGTGATATAGGTGGTTTAAAAATGTTTTTAGCATCATCATTAGGTATGATAATTGATTAATCCACAGTGTGGGGTGTTTGTGGAGCTCTGGTGTCTCACTCACTTATTCACTGCTTACTAATACAACAGTAGATATAGTAGTAGTAGTAGCCTTTATTGTCACTGGTCACAGGTACCAGCGAAATTAGCCATCAACCTGCCTATACATGCAATACATACAATATGACAAGGGGGGGACAGGACAGGAAGACAGGGGATTGAAAAGAAATACAGCATAACATGAGGGAAGGGAGGAGAAAAAAAAAAACACAACCCCCAGATTATGCTCCGGTGGGGAGTACAGTGTGGGAAACGGAAAAAAAACCTCAGCAACATAAGCACATAAACAGTACGCCATAAACACACGACTTGCAACAGGGGAGGGGAGTGGGGGGGTGGAGGTAATCCAGCACAGGCAAACAGCCATCAGGTCCTGCAGCCTTTATCTTCGGTGCTGGTCACAGACCCGCTTGTCAGACTGGCGGTACAAAGCGGCGAAGGCGTGGTATGGGGGGTGGGGGGGTGAGTGCATATCTTTATATGTGTGTGTGTATGTATGTAAGTGTAGGCCTGGAGAGTCGTTGCTCCCGGCATCAAATCTTGGTGCCCCAGTCCGCAAGATTGTCATAGCGATACACAGCAAATTGCCATGGAGACAACCTTGATTAGGTCCCAAAGAGAGTCAACAATCAGCAGGTGTCTGTAGAAGTGGGGAAAGGAACGCAAGGGCGTCTTGCTGCAGTGCTCTTCCAGGGGAATTGTTGTTCCAACAGCGGCATTGGCCGAGGCCAGTGCTGGTTGAGGGGAGCCGAAAGCAGATAAGATTGGGATTGTTTGGTCTTGGGGCGAGTAGGCGCATTCCAATTTACACGACTACTCTCTTAGTCCATTCTGTTCTCCATATCGATCCAGTTTTCTTTCCAAAGCAGTGAGCTTCTCCGTGATGTTAACCAAAACAGTCTCCAAAGCAGTGAGCTTCATCGTGATGTTTTAAATTCTGTTAATTTCATGTAAATGGCTATTTTATCTATTTACCTACAAGCACCCCATAGTGCTTCCCCTAGGAGTGATTATGAATGACCGTCCCAAATAAAGATTGCAAAACAACTTAGGTATAAAATCATAAGGGCAAAATAAAATATTTATTTGAAAATCACATAACAGTTCACCCCGGTCAAACTCTCAATTCACATTTAAGCCTTTAAACACCATGCAATACGTGTTTATATTTCAGTCATTTCCACATACAGTACATGTCTGAAATGTGTCCCCATACTACAGAGATTTTGGATCAGAATTAGGTTGTTTTTATTTAAATCAATCACATTTTCTTTAATATTTATTCTAAGATTGCGTAATTCTAAAAATTTATGTATTGTCAGAACCTGATAATAAACATTATTTTATTCTCTTATGTTCATTTAACCTAAAATGTTCATCCAGTAAGAAAACAATTGCCTTCTATAAGAAAATAAGATAAGATAAGAAGAAAAAGAAACCTTCTTGCCTTCTTCCTAACCATAATAACAGCATGTGTGGCTCACATAAATGTCTGTTCTTCCGCTTAGAATAAAAGCCTGAGATAATGTTAGTTATCAAACGGTAGAAGACTTACAGAACAGAACAAATGGACATGGTATGGTATTGCTGCAATCCTGTATGCTAGGAGCTCACTACAGTCTACTGATTTTTCTGCTCTAACACTCTTATTCAATATCAAGTATACAGGGGAGGGAAAGGTCCAAACTGTGACAAGCTATTCAACTTTCTGATTCACAATCATTGGAACCGAAATGGACAAAGCACAAAAGCTAAGTGTAACTCAAGGGAATGGTCCTTCATCAGTTGTTCCAAAGAGATAAATAAATAATGAAAATATTCTTCAATAAAAGGAAGAAGGTGCTCTGAAATGCACCATATACTCTATAATAAGATAATATGTATTTCATACTAGATTCCTGATTCTTGATTAAGGACATAGCAGCATCCAGAATATTCCATTTGTGCCATTAATACTTGTAAAACCACCTACATATTAAACACTATAAAATGTTTTTCCACTACATTACATGTGTAGCTCAATTTAAATACATTGTTATGGAATGTTAGGGGAAAAACTCAGTCACATGAAATAAACATCATCTAAGATTTAATTTCATTATAGTGATATCCACGTGCTACAATGTTGTTGTTCTTTCAACTGCTCTTTGTTCAGGGGACATCAGAGCAGATAATCTGGTCCACATATTTGATTTGGCATAGGTTTTACTCTGGATGTCATTCCAGAAAAAAAAAAACTCTTTTTATCCAGTTTTGGGATCAGCACTGATAATTAACCCCCTAAAATAAACCCTTTAGTGGCTGGGTCGGTTTCCTACCCGGGGATCTAACTCAGGCCTAGGAAGTGAGCATGCAGGATCCTGCCGCTGGACCAACAGGGGGCCTTATGTACCTGCTGCAATGCAAAACTTGTTTCAGGCGTGCTAACTGATCAATTATTAATATCTGAGACCTCAAATTTGAGCAGTATTTTTGACTGAAAAAAGAAAAAAGAACTTATTTTTGTAGCCTTTTCATCTTTATTAAATTATAAATAAATTCCCATAAAATCAATTAACTGATGTAATGAGCCTGAACCCTTCTGTGACAACTGTGCTCAAGCTACAATATTACAAAAATAAACCGATTTGTTCAATTACGACAGACACCACAATAACATTATGCACATAAGCACATTACAATGTCTTTCCCTTTCATGCTCAAGCAATTAACATAGACTAACAGGTAAGATAAGACAGAGCACCTATTCTAAAATTGAATGATTAGCTGAAAGCCTGAGATTTTAAATTACTATGAATCCATACCATCCAGAAACTCTTGCTCTGTGATTAGCTCTAAGCGCTGTAGCACTCTGTCTGCACTGGATGGTGGGTATTCAGCAGGAGGATGAGGAGAGGGTGTCGAGATGCAGAAAGAGCAGCACAGGGTTTGGAAGAATGGCACAAGCTGCATGATGGATGAGAGTGAGTGGAAAGTAAGAAGTGGGAACTCCATACGCTCGGATTCGGACTCTCCAACCGTTCCATTTAGCTCCTGAAAAATGCAGGTCAAGCTTAAGGGATCAGTGAAAACTTTAAATAAGTTACAGTTCCAAAATTCAGTTCAAAAGCATGCTGAAATGTGAAAGTGTTTGAACATGTGCTTATAAAGAATTTTTTGCCATGTTTACCCCATAGCGATGGTGAAGGCCATCCAGTATCCTCACCACGTGGGGTTTACACTCCTGTTCACCCTCCAGCAGAGTGGTGCTTGGACCATCATAACTGTCTACATCTACTTCAGGCACAAATGCCCAGCGATACCTATATCAAATAAACATAGTTGTAATAACACTATCTCACTCACACACACAATATACAGGAGTAGCTATGTAATTCCTTACATTTGGAACAAAGGCATGTGCTCAGGGGGAAAAGACACAGCAGTGTCTAAAAACTTGCAGGCTGACAAATACATGTCCAGTTCTGCCCGCGGAAAAGACTTCAGGCTGTTCTTCTCCTGACCACCTCGCTTATTCCTGACAGATACACACATGGATTGTGAGATATAGAGAGCCACTGGAAACGATTTAAACATTTCACTAATCTAGTTATAGCTAAAAGAATGATCTTTGTTGAGTGTTATAATTCAATACAATATTTAAACATCTAAATCATCTAAATAATTAAAATATAATTAAACTATAATCAGTTATCTACACTGGCACAATAGCTATAATAAATAAATAAACATTAATATATCAACATAATTTAAAGAATGTTTTGTGTTTAGGTTTTTAACCCCCCTTTTCCACCAAAACATGAGCTCGGGTTGTTTGCACAATTGTGTTATACATGATGAAATTCCATTGTACAGCACTCACTTTGAAACATCTTTGTCCTCTAGCAGAGCCTTTTCAAGCCTTGCAAAAATACGAATCTGCAGAAAGCAAAAAAACTCAATTATGGCCAATAGCTTCAGTTTAGTTGGTTACAACTTACTGAAGTAATCAATAAACACAAACACAATGAACATAAGAACAAACCTGCATGTTAAATATCAACAGTAGGGTGTTATGAACAATTACATTATTTACAGTACAACTGTGAGTCCCTCACCAGTTCAGTGACCATGATGGGCCAGAGGGAGATGAGGTGCTGTGGTGAGATTCTCAACAACAGAACACGAAACATAAGGAACATCTGAGCTGACACTGCTGGGCTCTGTCCCATTCGCAGGTTCTCCGTCAGACGCTCTGGTGAGTGCGTATAGAACACGGGATTGGATTAAACTTGTCAAAAATTGTCTGTATAGTCTGCCACACAAACTAACATCCATATTGTTGTACCTTGTATTAGAGGCAGGTAGAGGTGGTACTGGTCCAGCTCTCCACTGAACATGGCGAACGCCTGGCGCTTTAGTAACATGGGCTTCTGATCAACACTGTTAAACAGCTTCAGAGAGCTGCTCTGCATGCCTGTACAAACATGTAGATTGTCTGTAAAAATACTGTACATTTTGTACTGTCACTTTGTGCACAGAGGCTTAAACATGTTTGGGCCACTCAATTTCTAATGCCAAAGCATACAAAGACAATCTAACCAAACGTGTATGGCAACAGTTTGGGGAAGGCCCACGTATAGGTGTTATGGTCTAACCACATACAGGCTATGTGGGCTAATCACACACTAATACACGAATACACTAATCATGTATTCTGCATCTGTATCTCTCACTCTCACTCTATCTATCTATCCACTGTACATGCTGATACATACATGCACATATTCTGTAAATACAGAAGTACTTATGATTCCAACAATGACTTGAAACTTACTCATCAAGTCCTTGAACATGGTCTTCTCGTGTGTGAGCAAATGGTCTATGATGGATTTCCAACTAAAACAATAATACACAATTAAATGAATACACGCTGAAATACACTAAAATAACTAAAATAGACTAAAATATCATCGCTGTCGGGCGGAAACCTTGTATGTCCAAATTTGGTCAATTTCATATTTTTTCACATATCGATGCTATTGGTCAGTCCCCACATGGGTCTGTTATTTTTACAAGTTATTAACCAATCTAAAGTCTTAAATAGCTTGAGCGCAAATCTCATAACTCCATTGGACACTTCAACTGTCCACCTCTTCCTCACTCCGCGGGAGAGCTTCGCGGCATATTTCTCCTTAATAAGAGTCGCAACGAATCAACACGTCTTCTGAGGTAAATGTCTTCAAAACACTGGGCTCAAAGAAAAATAAATCTTGACCCCCACTAGTTCCGGTGCTCATCTGAGGACAGGAATTTAGCGCAAGACAATCCACTGCAACGCAGACTAAACCCTGTGCACTGCAGATAAGGTACGTGTTTTTTTTCATTTCCTGAAAAATAACGGTTTTGGAGATATGAGGATTCCGCCTGACAGCGACGATATGCTTAATAGTCATAAAATCCACTCCTATGGTTTTAAACCTCAACAAAGTTTGCATGTATATTTGTGGTCAAAGGTTTGCATAACCTGAAAGAAACTGTTAAACATTGCCATTTATTCGGAAAATATGACTGATAATGCCAAATCATTTTTACTTATTTAAGGATAGTAGTCACATGAAGTCATCAAACAAAGTTGTTTGACTCCTTTTTAAAACCTAGTAATAACTGAAATCACCTAAACAACCCTGATCAAAAGTTTACATATCCTTAAAAAAGTTTGGCCACATTATAAACACACAGGTTGACACACAGATGTTTAAATGGCTATAAAAGAGAAGTTTTTGTAATTAGTGTCTGTGTATAAATAGTCAGTAAGTTACTCAGCTCATGAGGTGATGCACTGAGTAGGCTGGTTATTAAAAGATATCTCAACCCTTGAAAATGCCAGTCAGTACTGTTCAAACTTAAATAAAGAGGTGGAAACTAAGAGGTTCTGTTGATACTAAGTCACAGTCAGATTTCACCCACTACTACCAGAAGAATTGTTCGGAATGCAAAGAAAAATACAGGCTGTTCTGGAAAAAATGTTGTTGTTTCAAGGAGCAAAATACAGTAAGGAGGTACTTGAACACAAATGACCTGCATGGTCGAGTTTCCAGAAGAATGTGGTGCCAGGGGATGTGGTGGCCTAGTGGTTAAGGTGTTGGAGTACTGATTAGAAGATCATGAGTCCAAATCACCAAGTTGCCACTGCTGGTGCCCTGAGCAAGGCCCTTATCCCTCAATTGCTCAGTTGTATAAATTGCTAGTCACTCTGGATAAGGGTGTCTGCTAAATGCCAGAAATGTAAATGTAAAGCTGTCACTGTGCCCATGCCACAAAAAATGGCCGCCTTCAGTACGCCAGGCAGAACCTAGACAAGCCTCACAACATATGAAGCAGAGTCATTTGGAGAGATGAGACCAAAATTGAACTTAATAGTCACAACCATAAAAGCTGTTTGGAGAGGAGTCAACGAGGCCTATGGTGAAATGTACACCATCCCTACTGTAAAGCATGGTGGTAGATCTCCAGTGTGTGAGCTCCAGTGTCAAAGGAAAGTTAGTAAATATTGATGGCAAGATGAATGCAGCATGTTATCAGAAAATACTGGCAGATATTCTACAGAATGAAAGCTGCGCATGGGACACCCTTGGATGTTCCAACATGACAATGATCCAAAGCACAAGGCAAGATAGACCCTCCAATGGCTACAGAAGATAAAGGTAAAGCTTCTGTAGTGGCCATCACAGTCTCCTGACCTCAATATCTTTGAGCCACTTTGGATAGATCTCAAACATGCTGTTTGTGCAAGACAACTAAAACATTTGAACAGGGATTATTTCCTCATTTTCTTTTTTATGTTCTTTTTGATTATTGTGCCATTCTGTTATGCCTTACATATTAACTTGTGTCCTATAAGAAATAAAATAAATTTGTTTTGCCTTCTCACTCATGGTTTCTTTAAAAAAAAAAAAAAAAAAAAAAAAAAGGTACACAGCTTGCAAATTCTCCCAAGGCATGCAAATTTTTGAGTACTTATACTGCCTCTATGGTCACCGAAACAAAAGTGTGAAGGAAATTAAGGCTTACTGGCTGACACAGGACATCTCCATAGTGAAGAACAGAGGATCCATAAAGAGCTCCAGCACTTCCTTTTTCCAGGCACGCTTAGTGTAGGCATAACCACTCAGGCTGCTCAACAACTGAGCTCCAGCACTGAAACTGGGCATATTATAGGCACTGAGGGAGATAAAACAGGGAGGGAAGTAGAAAACATAATGAATTTAAATAGAATATATACACAGAAGAAATAGAACACTGAGTATCAGTTGCTACTTACCTGTGATTTTTCAGGTAGGGGAAGACATAATACATGAGGCGGGAGATGAGTGGCACAGCTTTTTCCTTCTCATCACTGCGATACACCATATCCAAAAGAGGGGCTAGAATCTGAAGGAGAGCAAACATGATGATTGTGATTTTCTTGTATATTTTCCTGTGCTATACATGTGGGATGATGTCCTACCTCAGCCAGCAGAGCCAGAGCTTGAACACTGAACACAGATGGAGCTGAGGATGACACCATAGCACTACCTTGGCCAACAGACTCTAAGTGGATGTAAGAGAGAAGTAGAAGAGCTTAACTATATAAATTGCACCCTATTTAAATACCAATAATACTTTATCGAATACAAAAACAATTCTACCAACAGAAAACATTTGGAATGTGGTTTAAGAACTGTGTACTGTGTTCATAGACATAGTATTTATGTATAGTGCTCTAACCATGAGGTTCAGTGCCTTCAGGCTCATCTTCATCCTCCTGCAGGCAGATCTGAGGCTGTGCCTTCACCTCCAGGTTACGGCTCAGCCAGCTGGTCTGTTCCAGAGAAGATCCAGCAACAGCACCTACCGCCTCCAGTATTCGCTGGGTCACTTCCTGTTTATGCGAACAAGCAAAAAGTGATAAAGAATAACCGACTGCAATATTTGTAAGGCCTGTATAATACATAAACACAACTCCAAAAGGAGAGACACAATCAGGGGCAAACCAGTAAAAATGTTTAAGACATTAACAACCAACACTGTGCCAACAAAAAGTGGGTATTCTTGTAAACATGCTATCAGTCTCATACCTGAAGTTCTCTTGAATCTCTTTTGTTGTCCATTGTGGGGAGTCTATTCACAACGTCATTCAAGATGCTGTAAAGGGAAAACAACTCAAAATTTAAACACCTTGAGTGTACGTTGATGTTCGATTATCAGCCTGTGAACTGCTGTCCCCAAAACCTGTTACACATCAACGAGTAAGTGCCTTCTCCAGGCTTCACATCATCTGATATATCAGTCTGTTTTTTTTTTTTTAAGATGTTCAAAAACTTGTGAGATAAAAATAGCTTCAGGAAAAGCTACAGTACTATGTCCCTTTCCACCATATACAAATTGATCTCATGGCTGAATGTTACTACATTTTAACCTAAAATTTAAGGCTGTGTCCCATACAACATAATGCACACTAACCATTTCTTAAAAATAAACATTCATTACATTAATGGTGCTGGCAAAGTACTTATTGATCATCAGTCCGTGATGCCTGAATCCGTTTTCCATTTATAGAATAATGTTAACTCTCTTACTTCCCCCCTTTCCTGACTGAACACCAGCTCCTGTCAGTCATTGTGTATTCAGACTTTTTTCATGACTAAAATTTAACCCTGACATACTGTTCATATTTCACGCCTTCACAGAATTCTCCTTATAAAAAGTGTGTATACCAAATTTTGAGTTACAGATCTATTTAGAATCTATACACATTGTAAATTTGACAAAAAAATGTTACAAAAAATTAATTTTTTTTTTTAAATGAAGCTTTTTTGGAAAAAAGCATCTACTATAACAAAATATCATGTCCTGTTTTATTAAAGGTGTTGATTTACATATCTGAGCTGTTGTAAGTTATATGTGTCCTAGTGATGCGCAAGTCGGGTTTTTTCCAACCCGCGGGTCCCACTTTTATGAAATTATTGGCCCGCTCCAGCCCGCCCCGCAGCAAAGTGACAATTTCTTAACCTGCCCCAACCTGACCCGCGGGACCCGTGGGTTATGAAACGACCCGCGCATCACTAATGTGTACATTCACAATCACCGTCACTGATGGTAAGCTCACCAAAGAAGTAGGAAATGGCCAGGTGGGGCAAGATTAAGCTGCACAGAATCTTTAAGTAGAGAGAGGATAGCCATTACATTTTCTTGAAGATCCTGAGGAGGAAGACTACAGACAAAAAGACAATATGAGCACCCTGAACAGAACATTTAACATTGTAAAATAAAATTCAGCTAACTGTAACATCAGTCTATCAGAAAAATAGATGTGCTTGAATAGACCACATTTTATAAATGAAATTAAAGGGCTAAAATGGACAAGATAAATGACCTGTGTATGTAGGAATAGCAGAACTGCAGCATAGGTACATCAACCAGGGTCGGCTTTTCCTGAAGAAAGACAAAATACAAATGTTAATATTTGATATGCTTGTGTATTGATGTGCCTATTTGTCATTTTGTACCTGGTCTCCTTTGATTTGGTGGGGTTTCTTCACCACCTCTCTAATGAGCTGCAAAATGGTTTCAGAGCGGAGTGTGTTCACTGACTTTACTAAATCTACAATCGTCATTTGGGAATCACTGGCTACTGGCAGAATCTGCACACACACAGATACAAAAATTTTCATGCAATACACTAACATATAGCCATTAGGACTGCAAATCTAGTCAGTAGATCTCATCATAACTAACAAAACAAAACAAACAAACCTTGTTTTTGGAGCGTTTCTTTCGGCTGCGACTACTGTTCCATACAGCAGCTACAGAGGCCATAACTTGTGCCCCATACTGCTGAGTCAATGGCGTCAGGAGCCCCAGAACCTTCTGTTTTAGGATCTACAGTACGCAACACAAGACATGCTTTAAGGGTTAAATTATAAACAGAGTATGGTACAATTTACAGAGTGTATGTACAATATATAATGTACATATAGAAGATTATGCACATGCCTTTGTGCTTTTGAAATATACAGAGGTGGATGAAGATCTGCTGATGTAGGCTGAGTCAGCACCCTTGACTACACCCCAAAGTAAGGCCATAGTGCTGACCATATGAGGAAACTCCTCTAGAATAGCATTACAGGCATTTCGCATGTCTGTTGCATCACAACCTGCAGACTAGAGAGAGAGAGAGAGAGAGAGAGAGAGAGAGAGAGAGAGTGAGAGAGAGAGAATCTTTAATAATGCCATTCCCTACTCAATTTAAAATAAATTTTCTCAATGAAATGGTCAGTTATATCTGTCTTAATCTCTAAGTGTGCACCTTTATGTTCATGCTTTACCTTTTTGTGTTCTAGGAGGCAGTAGTGTGTAATAGCAGTAAATCCCTCCAGCAGAGTGAGAGGATAATCAGGTGCAATGTTCTCCTTCTTCAGGTTGCTGCTACACCCACAAATAACACATTCATTGAAGAGGATGTTTTCCTTTAAAAATGTTTTCCTTTAACAAACGTTAGTCTTTTCTACAGTAAACAGACATATACAAGACTTTTCTTACCCATGAGTAACCTTTAATCCGTCATGCTCATGCTGTTTAACAAGCTCGTTTAGATTTCTGCAGATCTGTGTGATGATTGGAGCCACAATAATAGCAAGTGAGCGGCCAAGGAAAGGTAGAATCTGACACAGCAACGTCACCCAAGCTGGGTGCATGGCAAAGCCATATTGTGGGCACAAAGCTCGGGCTGCTGCTGACACAAACATGCCCTGTGCTGTAATTGGTTGGCTGGCCACATAGCGAACAGCCTTGATGGACTGCTGGAACATTATTGTAGTGTGCCACTCTCGTGCTAAAGCAGAAGAAGGCATGTCCTCCAGGGGCTGCTGCAACAGGTTATCTTGGGAAGATTTCTTAGTGTTTGTTGGTGATACACAATGTTCTAGTACAATTAAAACCTTAACCAGTTTCAGGAGGGCAATCTGAATTGGATGTTCAGCCCAGCTCCCATCTCGCCCACAATGAACCAGCCTCTCCTCAGAGACTTGTCCTAAATCATCATCTAGCTCATCCTTGGTCAGTGGGTGATGGACAGGTACATCTGCACGCTGGCAGACATACATGGAGTTGGAGAGCATAAGGAGGACATAGTGCTGCAACTTGCTGCCCCATAATAGGTTACGTATGGCTTCTAACCGTCCACTGGCACTAGTCTCGTCTGTCTGGGCCTGCTGGGCCACAGTACCTAGTTGTTCCACCAACGCTGTCAGTACCTCCACGCTCTTGACCTGCACTTCTCGGTTTGCCTGGACATGACGTGCATTCACATTAGCATAAGAAGGGAAGTGGGAGCGCAGGAACCGCAAGCAGAGACATATCAGTATCTCCAGAAGGAAAGTAGGAGGAGATAAAGAGTTTGAAGGGGAGGAAAGAGGAGAAGAGGGTGGCTGCTCTGGGGTGCCAGCTTTAGGAGGGGTAAAATTCTGGAAAGGGCCATAGAAACTGCCACCTTCCTGAGCTTGCCGATGTCGCTGTAGTAGGTTCTGGATGAGGTTCAGGTGGGCAGTGGAGCTGCAGTCCAAAGCTGTGCTACTTAGTGCCTCCACAAATGGACCTGCACTGCTCCTCAACAACGTTTCCACCACAGCAAAGGCGTACAGAATCCGTCCACTCTCATAGGCCTGCTGGTAAAGCAGAATATGTCGGAATAGCGAATCCACTGCTTCCTGTCTCTCACGTTGCTGCTTCAACTGACGGGATTTGGCTAGGGCCTCCAGCTGACCATCGTCCTCATCACTTGATAGCGAATCAGAAGCTTGCGTACGCTCTGAGTCCCCCCGCTGCAGGCCATTGACCACAATGCCATCAGCAGGCTGCTGCAGGTAAGAGATGGAGCCTGAACTCAAAGTCTCTGTGGAGTTCTGTGCTCCACTTGTGTCAGCTGACTCAGTGTGCTCGCTTTCCTCTTCATCTTCTCCGGCCTCATCTTCGCCATCTGTCTCCTCACTTTCACTGCGTGACATCACAGGGGAATCTGATGGCATTCCTGGAAGCTCGGGATCACGCTGCAAGTCAAGCCATATAGCTTCACGGTCTACCATAGCAATATGAGTCAACATGCTGTCCTCTGGTTGGTTCATCATAGCACCTCCAGTGCTCTTAATTTTGGTCTTGTCTCTGTAACTTAATGTACTCCAATTACCTGAGGAGAAAACATAAATAAATATGCTAGCAACACTATGCTAGTCATCACTAAAAAATCTGCTACAATCCATATTCTAAGCAAAAGTGAATAGGGTTAATTTGTAATATCCTTGTTAAACAGCATAAACAAAGTTCAGTTCTTAGTAATGCCAGATCCTTCTCATAATACATTTATTCCACAAGAATGTCAATAACAAAATATAGATACAGGTAGTGAAGAATATTTTAGTTCTAAACATTGTTCCAGGTGAAATCAACGAAACATTACTTGCAGTCATCACAAATGATTTCACCAAAATTTCCAGAAAGAATATCTACAAACTTTAAACAAGTACAGACCAACTGAAAGATTGTGCTTGACGTTCTGAATGGCTGTTCGCTTTGTCTTTGGGTCCAGCAGTAAGAGTAATACAGGTTCCAAGATGCGGACAACATCCCCAAGAGACAGAGCTCTCACCAGCCAGCTCTGCGCGACTGCACTGACGCTACCATCTTGACTATTTAGACTGTCCAACACCACAAACAGAGACCTGACACAAAAAGAGAAAAATGTGGGGAAAGTTTTCAAATCGTTTGATGTAATGAACTTGAATTTATTCTGAAGGAACATGTCTGACCTGTCAAAAGAGCGATTCAGAGAAGTGCTGCGATTCATCTGAACCTCTCGCATCAGGTGCCACAAAATAGAGAATCTGTGAAGGGCCTCCAAACGCACAACCTGTGCAAATAAAACATATGGATACATGCCGATATTGTAGTCTGATAATATACACAGAATGTGTAATAAGCATGATCCTCTATGTAAGAAGCACTAGTACTGTTTCTATTTTGAGCCTACCACATTAAATTACGTCTACCGTATAGTCTTTTTTGTAGATGTGCTGAAAAGATGAAGAGCTAAGGATCTTACTCAAGAACAGTTCCAAGTGAAGTCTGTAATTTTGCTATGTCTCTTCCAAAAAGGAAAATGGTAAACAAAAAACTGCCACCTGCCTTTACCCAGCCCAGGAATAAGAATGCAAAAATTCACATAATTCCATTACATGCCATCAGCAGTAGGCTGTTGGTTGTAAGTTAATATGTTTCACAACGGTAAAAAAATACATTATTAGCAAATAAGTCATTTATATAAGCCAGCCCTTCCTATTCAAGTAGTACTGTACCTTATCTCTGCTCAGCAATGCCATGCAGATTATATCCTCACAGATGGCTGTGGATGGAGCCAGACAGTGCAGACGATAGAAAAGCTCCACACAGGAAATATGTTGCTCTTTGCGTTCTGTGTCCAGCTGAGCCCATAGCACCTGAGCTGCTCTCTGAGTGGCAGAGAAAGAGAAAGACAATCCTGAATATAAATGTTATATATAAATATATATACAATTTTAAATATAAATTAAATCTATTTTTATAAATTAAACATTTTATTTATTAAAAAAGGTTATGCAAATATTGAAATGGCAAAGAAATTTGATTTTGCTATATAATAAAGTATTTTTGGCTTGAGATTTTATTTCCTAATATTTACATTTATATGTGTTAAAAACAACTTAAAACATTATACTTTTTTTAATCCAACCAATTCTCAATTGATCAAAGATATTGGAACATGTGACTAACTGGTGATTTTGGTGTGCCCAATTAGATTGATTTTTTTTAACAATTGATTGCACTGTATGTTTATTCTTGGTTTCAGAGCCCTGGGTTTAATCTGCGAAGACTGCATTCGTGATTAAAACATTGCACAAATGTGTAAGTCATAACCAGTGTGACAATTAGTAATGTACTGAAAAAGACTGAAACCACTCCTGTGCAAACATCTAGTCACTGAAAATGTCGGCTAAGGAAAACAATAAGAGTTGACCATAGAAATGTTGTGAGATCTGTGGATCTCTTCCACAGGGCAGAGGTGAAGGGATAACAATACATGTTTAAAAAACACTTTAAATCAGAAGGCAAGGCTGGAAATAAAAAAAAATGATCCACAGATCTTTGGTAATCAAATTTAACTTCTTCCAAGTAATAGAAAAGTCTAAAGTATAGAGAAAGAATGGATTATAATACAAAACATATGAGCACATCTGTGATATTTATAGAACAGACTTACTAATCTTTATTGATGATGTTATGTATTAAACATATTTACATTTAATTGATATTAATTACTCCATTGTTTATTTTGGCACTTACCTGGTAAAAGTCTGTTTGTAGCTCCATTGTTTTAAGCACTGCTGGGTAAATCGGAGGCAGGGTGACCATCTGTAGCTGTCCACTGAGAGGGCTGGCCTCCGATCTTTTATAGCGTTGGTTCTTGTCCTGGATGACTAGTGCTAAAGACTGAGAGTGGTTTATCAACTCCAGAATAGAAGAAATAGCCACATGCTGAACCTACATGAACACAAGGGTAAAAAAAAAATGTCAAAATGCTATCCAGGACTAGCAGTATTATTGCAGTAGTGTACACACTGATGATATACATCATGATTACAAAAACATAAATAAATGTTGAAAAAAATAACTACAACACCCTCACCTGGTAGTCTTTTGAAATACAACATAGAGTCATCAAGGATCTCAGCCACACAGGAAGGCTGCCCCCTTTAGTGTCTTTAATTTAAAAAGGAAAGAGACAAGCATCAGTCGCAGTAGAATCCAGACTCATAATTCTAGTGTGTTGTAAGCGTTTCTAAAAGTACCTGTAGTGTTCTCAAACATCTGGATGTAGAGCTCTTGGCTCTCCTTTTCTGTGTAGTAGACAGGAAAAGTTGTGCTCTCCAGCAGGAGATGGCAGGTAGCAGTAAATGCATGTCGACAGGACTCAGTGATCTCTCCTTTCCCCCTTGGCTGGAATCCTTCTGTCCATTCAATGAGTGCATGTCCAGAGATTTTCCCTTTATCATCATTAAACATCTCCTGAGATTGCTCTCGCAGCTTACCAGGAATAAAAAACTCAGCCAGTCTGTCCCTGATCAGGCCCAGGTCTCGGCTGCCTTCACGCACAGATGAAGAGTGTGTCCTGCCCCGCTGTGAAACACGCTGGGAGGCCTGATTCACCTCCTCCTGTCCCTTCTGCTTTTCTGGATCTACAACCACCAACAAGTGCCTGAGAAAACATAGGGAAATAACTTTATTTATGTTATATAACATTGCCCTCCACCACCCAAAACTGTAGACATTTTACTTACAGATGCAACATCTGTGCAATTCTATAGAAAAGCTTGAGTTTAATATTTAATATATGGTGTTTTACTCTAAGGCTGATCAGCAAGACTGATCAGCAGGTGTTATTTCTAACAGCACAATACTTTAGTCCCAATAATGATGTTAATGTGCCTATTTCAATAAATTTTTACATATCGTCGCTGTCGGGCGGAAATCTCGTATGTCCAAATTTTGTCAATTTCATATTTTTTCACATATCGAAGCTATTGGTCAGTCCCCACGTGGGTCTGTTATTTTTACAAGTTATTAACCAATCTAAAGTCTTGAAAATAGCTTGAGCGCAAATCTCATAACTCCATTGGACACTTCAACTGTCCACCTCTTCTTCACTCCGCGGGAGAGCTTCGCGGCATATTTCTCCTCAAGAAGAGTCGCAACGAATCAACACGTCTTCTGAGGTAAATGTCTTCAAAACACTGGGCTCAAAGAACAAAAAATCTTGACCCCCGCTAGTCCTGATGCTCATCTGAGGACAGGAATTTAGCACAAGACAATCCACTGCAACGTGGACTAAACCCTGTGCATTGCAGATAAGCTACGGCGTTTTTTTAATTTCCTGAAAAATAACGGTTTTGGAGATACGAGGATTCCGCCCGACAGCGACGATATGCAGATGCTTGTACAGAAAATCAGCTTCATATCCAAATTTACAAATGTAATTTTTAAAATATAATTGTAAGTGTTGCAATGTTGAAGCTTTCTGCAAGAAGGTATCTTATCATTATCGAATGGCATCTCCAGTGTCCTTTGTAATATTTACAACATTGTCAAGTTTTCCATCACAACAAAATGTTTGTAGTGCCTCAGTTAAAAAAAAAAAAAAAAAAAGCTGATGTAGGAGGGATAACTTAAAGGTGTCACAAAAGTGTAATTTTTCTACATAATCTCCATTTTGTTCAAAGCACGTATTTAATTACAATTTCACAGAAATATTAAAAAAAGCAATCTTTTTTTTATTATTATTTTTTTTTTTATAAAATGTACATGATAGGGTGTATTTGTGCACCTTGTAATAATTGATGCCAGTATATCCTGTATGCACTTGTACATGTTTTCCATGCCCCCTCCTTTCCTCCACACATCCACTGCCTTGGTGCACACCCCTGGAGCAGAGCTAGATAAGTTGCGACCAGGAGGAAACTGCTGCTCAGAAGGTGAGGCGCTGAGGCCCAGTCCGCTGTCTTCAGAACTCCGAGACGGGATTGTGGTCACTTCGGCTCCCACCTCTTGTGCATCATGTCCATTGATGGTTACTTCATCTTCTTGAATTTTATAGTCACTGGTTTGGTTTTCAGTTTCATTATTCTTGATGTCTGTCACTGCAGCCTGCAATGGCAAAAAAAGAATGTGCACATGGTAAGAAGCAGTGAAAAAACAGATAAGATCAAGCATCAAGTCTACAGATATGAAAGAACACTGACATTTATAAGAAAAAAAAAATCACACCTTTGTTTTCTTTACATCCTTTGTCTGTGATTCCACATCCATGTCCATATAGCTCACGGGCATCTGAATCTTACTCAGAACTTTGAAGCATGCTCTAAGGGCATGTGTAAGCTCCACTAGGCTGAGAGATTTCATGTGAGAACACAAAGACTGTAGCATGCTACCCAGCATCTGGGGCAGCAATTGTGTTTGGATTTCAGCATATAGCTCCTTTGGGAAAATAGATAAGAAAAAAGATTAAATATATAGGAAGAGCAAAACAAACTTTGTCTAATTATCACGCAGCTACATTATGAGGGTAACAGAGTGGGAGAGAATGTGTAGAGCAAAGTAAATAATAATAAAAAAAAAACAAGAACTAATCAAACACAAAAGTGACAAATACCAAAGGGATAACATCAAGTAGGAAGATGATGAGGGTTGAAAGCTCAGTCACTGATGGAGGAGGACTCCAGTCTTTAGCTGAAGACATCCCTGCATGGTCACTTAACCCACTGAAATACAGGTTTACATAATAAAAATCAGCAAATCTAATATATAATGCCAAACTTGTAGTGTGTGAGTATGTGTGTATGTATACCTGAGAGAGGTGTGGAAGCGCTTGGTCATGTAGTCCAAAAGGTATTCACTGCTCATGGCACCCACCAACATATTGACCGTCTTTATGATCTCAGAAACATTTTTGTTCTCTTTGATTTTGCTGCATAATCAAAAAGACAGACAATAATATTCCATTCTTGCACTCTAAGGAAAAAAGGTACAAAGACTGTGCGTTTCCTTGTTGATCATGTGCTACCACTAAGGGTGTGAGTATGGTTCACCTGGAAACATGAACACTGAATCCCTTTAAAAATAATTTAAGATAATTAAATTGGACCTTATGTGGACCTTTAAAAATGTAACATAAGAAACACCACATGTAAGTCTTACTGGTAGCACACCAACAGGAAAAGTATAGGTCAGGTAGCTTTATTTCTTATCAAGTGTGAAGTTGTTTCAAAATAAACACGCATCATTGTTCTCTGTTATTTGGAGATAAGTTACAATTGTAGGAACTTGCATGTGCATACTTTTACTACAATTTAGCTAATCTCTGTCTCAGTCATTCGTACAATCACTCCTATTATCATCATCATCATCATCATCATCCAGACCTTGTGAGCTGGTTGCCAGAGTAACTGGAGTTAAGCGATTCCTCTCCAAGCAACTCCCTACAGTAACTATAGAAGGCCCTGATCACCTCCAGCAACACATCAGACACAACCAGTGGCCCTGAGAAAGAGAGCAAAAGAGAAAGAAAGAGAGAGAGAGGGAGAGAGAGAGAGAGGGAGAGAGAGAATGTGTGAAAGAGAGAGAACAAAGAAAAGTTAGCATAATAAAAGTATGTCAGCCTAAGAAATAGTATTGTGCAAAGGTTTTAGCACCCCATTTTTTTCAAACATTAATTATCCAACAAAACAGTCGGAATCTCCAAAAACACTGTGACAGACACCCCAGGAAAAAAAAATTCAATCAAATATGATAATCAAATACTTACTTTGTTTATCTTATTACTGTTTACTGATTTTCAGTTGTATGTAAAATGTTTACTTTACTTTAAAAGATTTTTCACAGCATTAAAGCAAGATTTATTTTTGTCAGCTCTAATAAATAATAAAATATATATATATATATATATATATTTTAATATTCACAGTATTTATTCACAGTATCCACACTGCTTTCACTGAAAGTCACAATCAACTTGACTGCTGACAGTATAGTCGTGTTATATGACAACTGTCCTAAACATGAATCACAGTCTGACCTTGCTGTAAAAGAAAAAAAGCAAATGATGTACTAAAAGATATCAAACATAATGCAAGTATGAATTTCCGAGAAGCTTATGATCTTTTTCAATTTAATTTTTTCAATATTTCACTTTTAATTGGGATTCTAAACAACACATTATTATCACAAAGCAGCTTTACAGAAATCTAGAAATAAATTGAAATCCCTTGTGAGCAAAAAATGAAAAATATCCCTGAGACAACATAAAGAAGAACCTTTGACAGGAACTAGAATAATAAATGAGCTCATCCTCTTCTGTTGGACTGTTTATAGTGACATCTAACATTCTATTAGTCTAACAATATTAATAGTGTTAAAAAGATGATCAATAAGAATAACACAGTCTTTATGATCACAGAAAAAGTAGCCAGATCTGAAATTTACAGTATTTACAAATAAAGTTTTGGAAGTAATGGCATGTGGCGACTCAAATAAATAAATTGTACAAAGCAACAAAATTTAGTCAGTAATTGTATGTTTTCAAACTACACCTGGTAGGTTTACCTCAAAAGTGGCAGAATGTGTTGTGTGTGTGTGTTTATGTGCATGTCCTTACCAATTTCTGATTTGTCCAGTAAGCTGATCATGATTCGGAATGGTCTGAGATAGTTAAGTACATTATCTGGGTCTTTCTCTATATCTTTCTGCTGCAGGATATTAACGAAGGCCTGTTCAGAGAAAAGATTACACAATGCATACACATTACACATCAAGAAAAATGTGCATGATGGTTATACAAAACATAGGGTAAACTCTAAGTGAATAGAACACTTAACAAAATCCGGAGGATTCTAGCATTTTGTTGTCCAGATATTAAACACATTCTTTTTTATGAGTGTGTGTTGGTGTGTGTGTGTAAGAGAGAGAGACAGTTCAAGGGTACCTTCACCAGTAGCTCTCTGGAATGTGTGTTAAAGTAGTATGCAGTATGTTCTTCAACTGTAGTGTATAGGGTTGTATCTGGAGCCACCATTCCCCCTTTAATATCTAAGCCTAAGAACAAACACAAGCATAAAGATTAATGCAGTATTAAGTTATATGTACATTTCTTAAATATGTGATATGTAGACGGCATAAATACAAAGCATTTGTGTTACCAAGAATCCATGCATAGAGGCGCCGGTTGAGTGACATGTCTCTCCTGAGCAGAGTGAGAGATGCAGCAGAAACCAAGGTGATCATCTCTTCATGGTTAAGAGGGACAGAACACATCTCTGGATCCTACAGAAACATCAAGCACAAGAAAGACTCAATAACATGGGCATTCGCTAATACAATGCAACAAGGAGCGATGAAAGAAGGAGGGATGAGTAGAGATGGAGGAAAAGAAAGACAAACTGACCAGACATGCTGCGAAGGGAAAGAAGTAGAGAAGAATCTCCAGCATGTTCCGCTGGACCAGTACATTAGAGTCCTGTAGAGAGAAACAGATTGCCTTCACCTGAAAAATTGAGAGAGAGAGCACAAAAGAGACACAAAAGAGAAAAAAAAAAATAAAGATTTACTGTCATGATGGTTTTGGATTTAACAATTTATATCTCATGTCATTAAAGAAAAAAATGTTTATTTCTGAACATAAACACTCACAGCTAGTCTGTGGTCATTGCCCAGCATGTATTTCTGCTCACGGCTGGTGGCCATGCGGTCAAAATGCGTAACGATGAAAAGTGAAGCAGGAAGCCGCACCAATGGACACACAAGGGCTGAGCCCCACAGTGCCCCATAAAACACTGACTGGCCCACCAACAGGGACAACTTCAACAGCAGTGTGTCTGTCCTGAGACAGAAAGAGAGCATGAGAGAGAAAGATTGAGTGAGTGAGTGAGTGAGTGAGTGAGTGAGTGAGTGAGTGGGTGAGTGAGTGGGTGAGTGAGTGGGTGAGTGAGTGGGTGAGTGAGTGGGAGTGGGTGAGTGAGTGTGAGTGGGTGAGTGAGTGTGAGTGGGTGAGTGAGTGTGAGTGAGCGACATACAACATCCAGGATTGAAGGTAATAGTTAGTTGTCAGCTGCATTAATTAGCTGTTTTGTATAGAAAATGTATTTCCTTAAGCTTTTTGAATCTCATCATATTACTTAAAATTCAAAATATCAAAAAAGTCAAAATGCAAATAGCACAAAAATAGTACTCTGTCCTACAAGTATGATGAAAGGGACTTAAAAAAACTTTTTAAAATAGCTCTGAAAAACTAGTAACAGCAACTTTTCGGGTTTTTTTGTCATTATGACTGGCTTTTCATTTAAAAAACTATGCTGCTAATTTAGAGAAATCTGTATTGTCTTAAAAAGCATCCCACCAAAAAAAAGTGTACATGTTATTACACTTTAGCCTCTCAAGTGATTCACAATCACTGTAGATGATCATCTGACCCATGACACGTACCTGTCATAAACTTCCAAGCCCTCTTCCAGGCCAGGCAGCAGGCCTATGATGAAGGCCTGTAGGCTTGGCAGTAAAGCTTTCTGCAGGGGAAGGAAGTAGCGCTCGTATAGAGTCAAGACAGCCATTTTCACGGACATCGCTGCATGGCCAAGCAGGGGGAACAGTCCTGAGCTGTATAAACACAGATTATTTTTCATAAGATGGTACAGTACACCCACAAAGAGCTGATAAATACATTTGTTATAATTGTTATAATTACATTTGGCATACAAGACTACGATATATATACAATCTTCTAAACATTTTCACTATTGGATAAAAGGTCTATGCCAAGACTATACTTCTTTTTCTGACAAAGTTTACCATTTAAGAATCTCACATTGTAAGAAGAGTAAAATGTCTTTTACTCTGTCTGTAGCTTTTTGCACCTACCTGTAGATAAACAGATCCCTTGCTAGCCATTTTGTCCCAATGATTTTAAAGATGACCTCATAGGTCTCCAGTGCTTTGAGATGGACGCCACTGGGCAGAGCCGGGTGCAGGCATTGAGCCAATCTCTTTCCGATAATCAGCCTCCTCGGCAACAAAGAGTACTTCAGATTACTCTGGAGGGCCTAAGATAAAAGAAGGGATGGACAGTTTAAGTGAAACAAAAAAACAAATGCAAAATAACAGATTGAAATTTTTTACTTTTCAAGATTAAAACTTTTTTTAGCAACCAACAATAACTGCTACAATGACAAGACAACTATATAAATAACTGTTTAAATACATACAGTTTTGAATGGCATTTTTGTGTTTCTTTACTGGGTAAACCCAATCAATTCAAAGTATATAAGTTATAAGAAACAATGAGAGGCAGAAGCGAAGAAAACAAAATTCAGGAAGAGGAGGCCCAGCTGTAGGTTTCTGCTTATGTTCACTGCATTTTTGTGAAGCCATTTAAGTAAGAAATTGTATGTTATTTCATTACAAGGGCATTATTAAAGAAGTGTGGAGGTGGAATATAGTTTGTAAAATTCACTTCTTTGAATTAGATGACTGTAAGCTAAGTAAACTTCCTTCTGCAAAAAGGACTGTAAACTAACACCACAGAAGTTCAGAAAGTAAAACAAACTCCCATTGTTCATGTAGGGAACTGAAAAGGCACTCAAATGAACAGTCTCATGTTTTCTCTTACTATTTCACGAAGCTTGGTCATTATTTAACTTGAAATAAATATTTATTTATAAATATTTCACAAGGAAGTCAGGGAATGTACTAAATAAGTGAAAAACAAGTGGGTTGGTCTCAATCAGTTCCTTCACTCTTAAGGTCATGAAGTCTGCACTGGTATGTACCCTGGCTCACTGCATAATGGGACACTAAAGACTCTTACTCACTTTGTAAAACATCACCACTGGCATCTTTTCAGATATTTTCCAGACATTTTGTTTTATGCTGGATGCTTTAATTATACTATACAAAATGTTGATTTACTGATTCTGTTACATTTTTATAGATAATGTATTTATTCAAATCATTAAACACTTAAAGGTTGTTATACTCAAACAATCAGAATACAAAACATAATGTAAATAAAAGCCAACATAATCATTCAAACTACAACAAGGATTTGTCTGACATTTCTTTTCCAAGCTGAGAGGATTTTGTAAACATGGCATCATATCTACTAAGGGAACATCATTTCTCAGTGGTATCAGTGGTGCATTGTGGGATTTATTTATTTTTTAACGTGTTCAGTTCTCTGGAATAATTTCGCTTTCTATCCATTCTTCTTCTTCTACTTCTTTCGACTTTTCCCTTCAGGGGTCGCCACCATTACATACAGGAAATTATGTATACAAATATTTTGTACAGAATCAATTACATTTTCTAAGTGATGGGATAGTCCTTTATCCTGAAAATGCTGCCCAGGCCTGCACAGTTGCATATTTCGCATTAGTTATTTAAGCATTGGTGCATTCCAGAGAAGTAATGAATTGGTAACCTGATTCATTATATTCACAGACGTGGACTAAAAGAAACCTGAGGAACCTCACTCCTACATTTAACCTTCAACCAACCTTATTGAGTTTTCCAAGACAAGAAATGAGGTCAGCCCACTCGCTGGAAGACTCAAAATTGCGCAACGCCTTCTCAATGACAGCTGCATAACTTCGGTAACGGTAGTCATTCTGGAGTTCTGCCTCCTCAGGGTCCATCATGCCTCAGTGCCGACCCAGCATGCTCTGTATCCGTCTGGGAAACAAGTCAGAGTTGCATTTGTTAAACAAGAATTTATTAAAAGGAATGACATTAGATAAATAAATTCAAGTCTGCAAGTAAAGGCACTTTAAAAAAGATGCAAATGCACTGAATGAGCAAGTGACAGAAAGAGATAGACAGAGAGGGAAATGTATACTATTTGTATGTTGTACAAAGTGCAACAGAACCAGAATCATTGTATTTACAACATACACTGATTTGTATTAATTAATAATAATAATAATAATAATAATAATAATAATAATAATAATAACAATTTGTAATAGTAGTAGTATTTATTACAATTTAATTTTTTATCTTTAGGGTTGAAGCATATTAAAAATTTGTGTATATGAAAAAAAGATATGTATTATTTAGCAAGTGTGTAAGCACTTAAATTGGAGATGAATCAAAAAAATTGTTTCTGAATCCGAGATGTCACTTCACTGATTTCAAGAGAAATTATAAAGAGGTTATAATCAAAAATAGCAAATTCTCATATCTCATGACCAGTAAGTTTCACTGCTCACGCACCCTCAGTTCATTGTTGTTATAAGACACAGTTTATCAATTAAGATTGCTGTATCACCATCGGTACAGAAACGTACATAATGTTTCGTTACCAAAGTAGAAACTTTCCCCAAAAAGTGGTAAGTCACAAGCCATTCAGTTCTTCTAAAACAGGGAACAGAATTACAGAATTACAGACTGACTGACACGCTGCAAAAAGACAACTTTTAGCTCAGGCCTCGTCATTGAATTGATTTGAAGGCCAGGAAGTAGCGAGAGGTTTAAAGAGTGCTAGCACATTTGTTAAATTTTTAAATCCATTTTTTAAACATAGTAAAACACTAAGAAGGCAACTGATGCAGCTTTTTAATGTGTAAAGTTAAACTGCCTCAAACGTGCCTGTGGTTTCTGACCACTGTAAGCCTGGGTGTTTTTAGGTTTCAGGAAGTTTACATGCAATACAACAGTGTGTGCTCAAATGAAGTTCATTAGCTTGCATCAAAACTTATTATAGTGGTACAAGAATACAAAAATGACATAAGCTATATGAGATAATCTGAAAATAAGAAAAATTCACAACTTTCTATTCCACAGATTGTCCTTTTGTAGTGGAAGAGGCACTGAGTGTTTCTGGGTGTCTAGCAGCCAGTAAGACAAAAGAAGCAATTCTAAGGGGTTCAAAGCTTGATAATTTGATGGTTACTTCTAATATAATAATGCCTCATATAATAACTAAAGTAATCACCCTAGCTGTCGAGCTATCATCTTCTCCCATTCTTACACACATCTGAACTAGCAATAACAAAAGATTAGTGTTTGTTAAGAAATGGGAACTTAGCCATGGGTAAATACCATGAATGATTCCATTTCTCTTTCTTTTTTTCTCTCTCTTTCTTTCTCACACACTCCCACAGTCACACACACACACACACACAGAGTTGTATCATGTGATGTATACATGTCTAAGATTTATAAATGTAGATTAGAATTCATTTGAAGAAGAAACTACTCCTAAAACTGACACGGTCACACAAGATCCAATTAAAACCACACAGACTTTAGACTTTTAGGTAGACTTTAAGAAGACCTTTGACAAAAGATAAAGATACAGAAATCATTCTCATGGATGGATAGAGAAGCTGTCACAAGGTTGTAATGGACTATAAAAAAGAAACATGGCAAGCACATCACACATGATGCTGCGGCAAATTCTGTGTTCATTTTTTTCTTTTTTAAGAAAAAACTTACATTCTGTTTGTAATTTCTGCTGTATGTATGGAGAGTTTACTACACCCTGTAGTTACCTGCTGACCATCTGTGTGTCACCACAAGCAGGGCTATGGGTTTTACACTGTGACAACATAAACACAAACTGAATGACTGACTCACACACAGAAACACAAACAAAAGAGCTGGGCAGCTGAACAGTGGGTCCATTAACTGGATCCAGGAGGCATAGGCTAATGTTGGACACTGTAATATTCTGTTTTATAAACCAAAATCGTTGCATCATTTTCATATTCAGCACTTCAGCACCTTTTCAAGTCACACTAAAAAGACACACACACACCACTTTAGATCAGAAAGATTGTGTTTACAGCGAGGTCATGTGAATGAAAAATAAGTAAAGCACTAACAGTGAACTGAGTTTGTGTTGTCTTCTACTTCTATACAGAATACTATTCCTCAATTGAGCATTTTTGCGACATTAAACAGCTGACAGGTAACAGCTGTCAGGTAACTTTACTGCTGTATCACAGTGTGCAAAGCAACCTGGGATGTCTTACAAAAAATGGCCAGGCTTAGAATAGAGGGCTCTACTTAATGGATTTCTGTAACAGATCTCTCCAGCAGGACTGAGTATTCCATCGCCTTCAATACAAACTAGTCAATGAAAGCAAATCTATAAATGAGGAGTCTAAAATATGGATGACGAACAATTGACAAAGAGAGACAGGAAAATGGGAAGGTATACGAATGAGAAGAAGGCTTTTATTATCTTGGATTGGGTTTATGTGTGCTATCTGCTTGGCTGTGTTGACTTTAGTTTTGTTGACTTTAGTATTTCTAATATGTGTCTTTTGTTATAATGCTTTACCAACTCGCCTTTAACTCGATAGGTACCTGTTTTTATTTCAAGTATTTTCAAGCATTTTTTTATTTTTCAAGCATATTCTATGAGAGTATTTGAATTTGTAATGTAATTGATGTTACTCGTCTTGTAAATCATGTTGTCTAGCAAAAGAATAGATATTTGATAGAAACCATTAAGCATTTCTCTAATGCTCCTCTTGATAAGGACGTAAAGATATAAAGCAAAAAGATAAGCCAGAAACAAATGAATTAGACAAGGTCAGTCTGCAGGCTTTAGTCATGTATCAAATGACATATGCGCATGGACACACACACATACAGTGTAAAAAGTGAAAGTTTGTGAACCCTTTAGAAATTCCTATATTTCAGCATAAATATGACACAAAACATCATCAGATTTTCACTTCATCTTTCAGATTTTCATGTACCAATCGTCTTAAAGTTCCTCCATTTGTACCTAATCTATATGAGTATGAGTCCATACTCTTAAAAGAGGATTTTGTAATCTTTTCCAGCCTGATGAGCAACATAGAGGAACCTAGAGGTTAACATACTTTTGCCTTTCACAGACATATAATATTGGAATATTTTCCTGAATAAAAAATGACCAAGTATAAAATGTTTGTCTGATCAGATTATTGGGTTCACCTTGTCTGCATTTGGGACTGATGATGTTTTGGGTCATATTTATGCAGAAATATAGAAATTTCTGAAGGATTCACAAACTTTCAAGCAACACTGTATTTTATAAGGTATATCAGCTGACAGGTCCACAATTTTTCTTTTTACTAGTTAAAGTACATGTAATAAGTTCATATTGACTAAAAGTATTTCTTTACGTGTCAATATTTAGATTTCATAGCATTGCTGTTTTACAGAATACACAGCAAAGCAATTTCACTATCTAGGCGATTTCTGGATAGTAAAAATGGCTCGCTATTTTTTTAAGCATTGGTTGAGAATCAAATCAGAATACACTCTAGCAAAAAGGCAGCAAAATACAGACAAATGTGTGCCTTTAATACAACCGCACATCCTAGTATTTTTTATTCCTTACTTAGTAATTGAATGATATTTACTGAGCTTGTCCACATAGGGCCAATATACTTCTGATACACATCAGATACTATTTGTACACTTCAGAAACTATTTGTCTAGTAATTTGTGATTTTTTATTTATGAGTTATGAGTTGTATCAGGTGCACTCCTGTTTGGTTAGAATGGAAATTTGCAGTCACACTGACCTTTTGAAGATAATACTGGACATCATGACTGGAATAAGGAGTACATACTGCGATAACAAATAACAAACAATACATTATATCACCCAGTAGTCACCAGCATTATGAAACTACCTTTTAATTGGAAAATGATACAAGCTCTTACAGCTACACATCCTACACTCCTTGTTCTATCCTTTCACAAAACCTTACAAGAAGGACAACACAATTAACAATAAACACACACAATCTGGACAGCAAGAAATCCCCAAAATAATTAAAAGTACAGTCATGACATCTTTTTCATCTCAAGGCAATCATTTATTATGGTGTATGAACACAGAAAAGAAACTTACAATTAGACCACAAGCAAAGTGAATTGTTGTGTTGTATTGGCTTCTGTTACTATTAATCTGGAGCCAGCTGAAACGAGCTAGGACACGTTATCTCCATCACTATTTGAATGAATCCATCAGTATTTTAATTAATACTAATACTGATGATCTGATATTAACTGGGACTGCGACAAGTAGTCTGTGCTTATACCTCAGATGGATTTAATAATGTATATAGGGTATTTAGAGGATCTATACGCATATGATCATGATGATGAAGATGATGATGATGATGAAGATGATGATGACTAGCCGCTATTGACATTCAGTTAATAAATGGATCAGATTTTTGACACTAACCGGATCATTTATTGTTTTAATCCCTGCCTATAAAGTGTGCCAACATGCAGATAATAACACAAATATTATTCGCTCATGTGTGATCTCAAAGCAGAATGACTCACCTACTGCAGGAAAACAGGACCTGAGCCCGAACACCGTTTATAAGACGTTTCTAGATACAAAATATACGCGGTTAAACGAGGGTATAAATATATTAAGACAGGACGCATCGAAACGCGGACAGAAGATGATTTCCACGCAGAAACACTTCACAATACATTGAAATCCGCACTCAGCTGATTTTACACTTCCTCGTGGGCGGGGGAGGGAAGACCAAAGTGAAAAGAACAGGGGTGTTTTAACGGACTCGTTTTATATACAGCGTTATTTTATATTCTACAAACTTTCGATGTTAATTATAAATCTACATAGTACACTTTCAAATAAAAATTATACGTATTTATGACAGTGAACAGAATAAACACACAGACTCCTTTTATCTGTGATGCCCTCTGCCTGCTCTTTGGTACGTTCCAGGATGTTATGTTTACAAAGCTCACACCTAGCTGTCATATAACAGTAGCTGTAACTAAAGCCTGTGCCTAAAGCAAATAATAATAAATAATAAATTACCGTGTGTCCACCTGCAAATCCGTCTGCCTCGTGAAGGTCGTTTTAAAGGAAGATTTCTGCTTCCAATAAATAATAATAACAAATAACCATAATAAATAAATAAAAAGAAAAAAGAAGAAAAGATGTAGTTTATATACATGTTGGATATATAAGTTTTGGATATATATATATATATATATATATATATATATATATATATATATATATATATATATATATATATATATATATATATATATATCAAAGTAGCCCCATACAAGTTCATTATAAATATTATAATATTATAGTAGCACATCGTGCAACCGTGTTTAATGAAGCTAATTGTTTGCTAAAGCAATCACTAGTTACTGTGAGTTCTATTCATTATACTGGTGTATAACCACCAAAATATACACTATTTCCCACATTTATAGGCTTCTATGCCAATTTCATAACACATAACACACTATGGGCTAAGTCAAGTTATGTGTAAATGTTTGGTAAAAGTCAGAACTAAAAATAAATTCTGCCAGATATACAAATGTTTAATAGCACACGTGTGAATGTATTACCCATGTAATTGTACCCATGTTTACATTTACAAATGTAAAGCACATTCTTAACATGGTTTGTTTGTATATAGTGATGCTCTCAAAGCTTCATAAGGTAGATTGCAGAAAACACTTATTGAGAGCTGAAAACACAAAATGACTACTTGACAATGTAGGAAAGGACACAAGGACAGACGTAGAAGACCTCTCTCTCTCTCCCTCGCCCCATCACTCTCTCTCTCTCTCTCTCTCTCTCTCTCTATTCCGGTTGCTCAAAAGACAGAACTTGTGAAAGATTTGTGACAGAGTAACATGATATATCGCTAATAAAAAGGAACAGTTACCCTTAGGGTCCTCAGCTGTGTCTGACTTGAATTAGAACTACAGGCATGAGTCCCATGCATTCCCTTAAAACCACATGTGTCTAAAGTCAAAACGAAAGAGTAGCTTCTTTAGCTTGGAGGAACTCATTTCTGCATCTGAAATGAGTTTGCCAATTTTGTATGGTATAAAGTATCGCTTTAATATGTACAATATATACATTTTAAAAACATTTTTGTTTGTTTTATGTAGTACACAATATGACCAACGGGAGGCGATGAATCGCGGCATCCTGGTTGCTAAGCTACAGAGACTCACATGCCAACAAAAAGCCTACAGGCTTTATTAAGTAGGTGATCTTATATTTTCGGTTTAAAAATAATCTATTTCTTAATTTATTGTACAACTAAAAGAAAATGCTACAAACTGAAGTTTTGAGTGAGGGAAAAGATGAGACTGGACCGTCTGTTGAGGCCGAAAATCCTGATACCAGAATTGAGGCTCGTCGAAATCGTATTGCTGCTCGAGTCCAGGCCAAGAGACGGTAAGATTATTTCTCACTGTCTGTCAGGGAGATTTATACAACTGAGTGGGTTTAAAAGCAGGTTGTAAAGGGGAAAAAATAACAATAGACACACAATCCCACAGTTATGAACTTAATAAATTTAAGATTCATTATTTAAATGTATGACGTAATATTCTGATTATTAATTGGAGCTTTTCATTTTTGTACTATGATAATAAATAAGTTAACAATATTTTACAAAACTTTTTTATTTTTATTTTTTGTAAGGGGGGGGTGTTTATTTAATAGGATAATGAATATAAGAACTAGGGCCATAATCAGAATCAAACCTGAAATGTATTAAAATAAATGCATTTTATGGCCTTAGTGATTAGCAGTAGGCATTTCCTTCAGGTATTCTCGTTTCCTCTCCCTAGTCCAAAAACACGCATCCTTGGCATGACTAAATTACATAGTCTGTGATTTGTGCACTGTGATGAGTTGGCACCCCTTCCTCCTATGATGGACAGATGGCCTCTATGTGGCCACTAGTATGTGGACACCTGACCATGATCTCTATATATGTGGGCCTTCCCTTTGCACAAAGATTCAGTCACATGATAGTCTACAATGTTTTTGAATGCTGTAGCATAAAGATTTTCTTTCACTAGTTCAAATCTGTACCAGCATGACAATGCCTCTGTGGTTAGTTTGGAAGAACTTAAGTGGTATGCACTTCAACCCTACTGTGGGATGAACTAGAAAGTTGACTACACCCCAGGCCAACACATCAAAATCTAGTGGAGCATAATGTAACAGCAATGGAGAGGGCCAACTCCATATTAGTGCCCAGGGTTTTGGAATAAGATGTTCCAACCTGCACATATCAGTGTCATGGTCAGGTGTCCACATATTTCTGGTCATTAAATGTAAAAAACAATGCGAATCATTTAGTACATCACTAGCTAATTAATGCATTTCACTTTATTTGTTGATGTACGTCAATTGCAAATTTCTAATCTCTGTTACTTTTATTTGTAACCATCAGTACATTAGTGATTACACACTTTATCATGCTTAGAGTAGACTACATTACACTGCTGAACCTTGGTGTCCTCATAGCTATTTTTATTTTATAGTCATGATAATATCCCAATAATAAATGCAACTTAATAATGTTGCATTTGTGTTTACAGCACTGTAACAAAATAAAAACAGAAAACCATTGCTCTAACTAATATTATCTTACTGTTCTTATTTTGATTATTGCCATCTGTATATTTTTCTTTAATGAATAACTGAAGACAAGAGGTTGGAGATGACATCCAGAAGAAGGCAGAAATTAAAGAGGAAGCTCGACCAAGTCAAAGACAGATGGAAGAAAGTGAAAGAGTAAGGAGTTTGATATAGCTATGTTTACTGCATCCAATGTACTGATTTATATTTGTAAACTGTCCTTGTTGCAGCACATGGCTAAATTAAAAGCAGATGGCACAGAGCGAGTGACCAACATTCTGGTGGTGGCTGATTCCAAGGAATTAAAGAGGAGAGAAGAACTAAGGGAGGCAAACAGACTAAGGTGCAAATACACACACAGAGTGATCCATGTTTCTACATATTTCAGTTCAAAGGGTTTTTCATTCCCACCACTCAGGGCACTTAATTAAAGCTAGATTATATTTATGTGACTTAAATTGCAACTTAGAAATTAAGTGTCTGAGTATATACAACTTCATGAATATATGAACCTTCTGTAGCATTAAACAAACAAGAAAAAAAGATAATTTAGATAATCAAGAACAGAAGTGTCATTTTGATGTCAATGTTTTATTCAATATATTAAGTAAAGAATAATTTATGATTGGGCATGCTGTCATTGCTGGAAAAAGAAGCAGTGGTGTGATGTGACCTGACACAAAGGAAGTTATTGTGAGGTTGTTCCTCTAGCATACAGACCCAATAAATACCCTCACGAAGTTCACACACCAATACAGTTCCAAACCAGTGTGAGCCAACAAATAGTCTAAGCAGAATTCTAGGTCAAACAGAACAATAAATCCAGAGACACAAAGAGAACTAAAAGAGACCTCTGACAAAGAAATGGCTGACAAAAAGCCGGCTCTATGATCCCATTCTTTGTAGCGAAAAAGGAAGAGCCGACTCCCATCGAGGAAGAGCCGAATATTCAGCCTCTCCCACTCAGCTCTGATGAGACTTCGTGCAGAAAGGGGCGGAACTTTATTTTGATGGGCACACCATGCAGCCAGTCACATGCGCGGACAGACTCGGATCCTAATATTATAAGAATAAGTATGTATGAGTGTAGTGGTAAAGGCCAGAGTCGGGGAGCCGGATTTAAATGCAAGCGCGCTGGAAAAAAGTGAAGAAAAACCGAAAAAGAAGCTTCTCCTGCATTTCAGTGATATTCAGAATTTGTTTGCTGTGGTTCTCTGTTCAGTTATTCATTGAAAGGTTTGATTAAAATGTTAAATAATAGTAAATGTGTATTTTTTGTAACGAATAAAAACATGGCTTTTAGAAAGTAAAAACATTTAGAAAGTACTAAATAAAATGTACTTACCACCACACAAACCATTCATAACTGTTCAATTAGGCTAAAATAGAAGGCGCCGAGTGATAATAAATGAAGAACCATTTGGGAGCCTTGAGAGCCGGTATTTCTTTGTGAGGAGACGGAGACGGACCTCCCATCACCACTGCAGTGGGTGGGTTTAAATATCAGAGAATGTTATCCCTTTTCTCTGATAACATTAAGTGAGGTGTCTCACTATGGAATGGAACAGAAAGCTTCGTTATCGACTGTGTGGGAATTAAAACACTTTTTTCGGTGGTTAATTTTAACCATGATGCAAACCTCAGGTATTTTCTGTAGGGTGGATATAATTTTATGTAAATAGACATGAACCAATCAGCTGGACGCAACAATTTCAGGAGTGTGAAATGAGTGAGCATTCTGAACTTAGGTATTTGTTCAATGCCCTTAGGTGTGATATTGGCCGGAGTGTTAGTGTCCAGTCTTCAGGACCAGTAAATCATTTTTTCGGAACCAGTCTTATTGCCCTCCCAAAAGGGAGGAATGTTCCTCCTGGAGGACATGTTTTAAATGTAACCGCACCCAAGACTAAATTATTCCATTGAATTGCTGGGGCAGGAGGCAAACTGCAGTCTGTACCTGAACTGTATTGTTCTCAATATTCAACGGGACTGTGTGCGTTCTCGCCAGTGGCTTATTTGCAGCATGCTGGCACCACCTTGTGACTGAGTTGGGCAGGAGCTCATGGTCTGCACGGTGCATGCGTGAACACAGCGCTTGGACAGAGTTTAAATCTCTCACCACATTTAAGGTGGTGTAATCAGAGCCGATCGGCCCTATACGCTCACTACGCAAGTTGCGTAGGGCCCCGCAAATTACGCAAGGCCCCGCCTCCCCTGCCTCATTTTACAGTGCGTGTTAATGTTTACTCTGTAGATGACAATATGAAGCGGAGCTATCTGGCCATGAAAAGAAAAAAAATACAAAATGAGAGTGAAATGCGAGAACAGCAATCAGGTAAACTTGTGTTCTCTTCAAGTTTGATGTCAGCAAGAGCAAATAACTGTAAAGTTAAGTGATGTGATTCTGTCTCTAGTCTCTATCTGACTAGTTAAATTAGCTGTGCAGTGCTGCCAGTGCACGAAATGACACGCGCGCTTTCCAGCAGCAACATCTGTGTGGGGACCAGTACAAAAAGTAGCGTCATAGCACTCCTAAATGACAATGTTTATAGTCACTCAATCAAGGTTACAACAACGTTAATGCAATATGGAAACCAATGGATTTACATTGGAATGGGCATAATGCCAGGTCAATATGAATGCACATCCCTCAGTAAATAATAACCATCAGGGATCAAGTATTGCTCTCATGCATACTATAATACGCAATGATACGGTATGGCAAGCCATTTTAGCTTTTATACATTCATATGATATGTATTTTTGATATCAAGAATTCAGTTTTCAATACTTAAAATGTAAATATTAAGAGTGTGATTTCTAGTAGTTACCATATTTTTGACATCAGGAATTACATTTAAATTCAATTGCTAATATTCAACTCAAAATTCTATTTAAAATATTCCATTCAATAAAGATTTGTTTATACGTCATTTAATTGTGTATTGTTTTACTCTTTGACCGAGAGATGGAGTAAACTTTTTTTAAAAGGAGGGAGGTTTGTAGTGGGAGCAGTGGGGTGTCAAGTGTGAATGTGTGGCATATGGTTTACATGGCTCACGGGTCAGGTAGGAGGGCCCCTTAGCAGAATTTTGCTTAGGGCCCCAGGGAGGTCAGGATCGGCTCTGGATGTAATTATATGTTCTGTCAGACATGCAACATTTCATGGGTAATTTGTTTTGCAACATGTTTTTGGGTTACAGTGAAAACCTTATTGAATTTTGAGATTGTAAAGTGCTTGTGACTTGTGATTGCATATGCATCGCTGCAGCATCTCTCGTTACCTTATTTTTGAATTTATTGGTTAACAACCTATCATGCTTTTAACCTGTTTTAGTTATGTTTAATATTTTGGAATGATATTAACTTACGATATTTTAATATTTTGAATGAAATAAACTCATTTTGTCATGTTATCAAATAACCAGAAAGTCTTCTGTCCTGTTGTACAAACCTTGCTGGCTGTTATAAATATTGCAGAAAATTAAAATTAATGTTTCCTTACAGACCACTTCATCATATTAATTTTTTTAAAATAAACATCAACCCATTTTTTTCTATTTATTATTCATTTTAGGCTATGCATGCAGCATTTCTGAACGAGCTATTTAGTATAGAAATATGTGCATTAATAAAAACTTTCAATCTTTTGAAGAGTTTTTATTAATCAGATCTGACTACTCAGTAATGTTATGTTGTGGTGAGGTTTTTGTATTCTGATATTGAAAGCATTTGTATACTGTTCAATTCCAGTTTCTTTTGAACACAGCTGCTAAAGTCCAAAGCCTTCACAATATTAATTGTCCAAAACATTTCAAATACATACACAGGTAAAAATACACATGGTGTTGAATTAAAAACACCACAAAAAAGAAACTTACAGCACCTATTTCTGTAAACCCTTTGCTAATTCACCTCTGCATACTGCTTCTTGACTTTCATAGATTTTGGCATCAGCTAATTTTTTATTGGGAAGACATCTGTTGTTGTTTAAATAGGTGCTTTTGGATGCTTTTTGGTGCTTTTGGTAGCTATAGTATATGTAGGCTAGGTTGTAGTATATTGGGCACACATTTGTTCAGCCTTTGCCTCATCTCTTTCCTATTTCCTCATTCTTCTCAAATATGCAATATTCTTGGACAGATTGGAAAAGCTGGAAAATGAGGCCAAGTCCAGCACAGAGAAGTTCAGTAAGATCATGAACAAATGGACTGAGGCCAAGACAAAGGTGATCCACCAGGAGCTGAGAGACGATCTAAGAAAGCAGCAACAGCTCTGTTGTCAAATCGTTGAAGACAAGAACAAACTCATCAAGGAATTACAGCAGGTCTGCATACACAGACACACACATACAAATACACACATTAATACATACACACACTCAACAGAACTTTTGTTTGCAGGAGCTGAAAGGAAGAGATGATCGTTTTGTGAAAGACCGTAAAAGGGATGCAGAAGAAGTAGATCTCCTGATTGAAAGGATGCAGGAACAGATATCAAGTCTGAAGAAAGACTATAGGAAAGAGCTGGATTTAATAGAGGTGTAGTACCTATGCTTTGTTTTTATATTGTTTAGGTATATTTATTATATTCATTCTTGTATGCTGCTATTTAGAATGGATTATAATCCGTTGCAAAATTGCATTGTCAGGATTATAGATGCTTGTTATACACTCCAGAAGGTACAAAAATTATTCAGACCCCTTTAGTTTTTTTATTATTTATTTATTTATTTTTTTTATTGTAAATGAAAAACTGAAATACATATGTATTACAAACCTGGATTTTGACTACGTCTACCATCCAGAAATTATTTACTATTAATATTATTAATAGTAATTATTAGAAATAATGAATTATTAGTAGTATATTAATACTATTAGTATTAATAATTTTCTAGAAGATTCTATGACAACATCCATGCAACATCAAGCAATTGCATTTTTGTGCTCGTTATGTTTCCTGTTTGGGTTACAGAGCTCCTTCGGTGATGAGTGGAAGGGTTTACTTACAGACAGCAAGAACAAATGGGAGCATCAGAGAAATGAACGAAGCAACAAAGAGGTAGAATGCACTTATTTTACGTGCTCAATTTTTTTTTACATTCACCAAATTTGTACATCATTGCTCTGTTATGTTTGTATGTTGTACTACTACTCTGTTCTGGTGTGTATGTTGTACATCTCTATCTTATGTTTGCATGTGTGTGTTGTACATCACTGCAAATCATTGCCCTGTGTTTGTTTGTGAGCAGCTGGAGTTCTTGCTGCAGAGAATGAAGATGTTGGAGGAGCACGAGTCCGTGCTGCATCGTCTGAGAATGGAGAGCGCAGAGGAGTACAACAAGCTCAGAATTAAACTAGAGACTGATGTTCAGGTACACTGCATTACACTGATCACAAATCATCCTCATTCTCACAGTATTTTGTAGTCATTTTATTCTTTCTATATTGTATGTAGCTGTATTGTTAACTGTTTCTTAGGCAGAAATGTTTTACATGTTTTAGCACATCACCTGACTTCAACAGATGATGCAATCATATTTATAATACGATGCAAACTGTGTAAAATCTAATTTAACAATAATTTATTATGTGTTATACTTTTTTTAAGTAAATGGGACTCCAAAGATTAGACTGGCCACATTCATAGTTGTTATAAAATCCTGTTATGAAATCCTTGATATAGTGCCACTGAAATTTGTGAACCCTTTAGAAATTTCTATATTTCTGTATAAAAGCAGAAAAAGTGAACCAATCAAACAGATCAGACAAACTTATTATACTTGGTAATTTTTTATTCAGGAAAATTCTCCAATATTATGTATCTGTAAGATTCAAAAGTATGTGAACCTCTAGGTTTAGTACTTAATTTAAAGGACAAATCAGAGTCCATCTGATTTCAGTCAATGAGATGACAATCAGTTCTTCATGAGTGTCCTATTTTATTTAAAGAACAGAGATATATCAAAGTCTGATGTTCAAGGCGTGTGTTTGTGGAAGGGGAACATTGCAAAAACAATGAAGATTTTTGAGGACTTCAGAAAAAGAATTATTGTTGCTCATCAGTCCTCTCTTAAGAGTTTTGACTCAAAGTCATATAAATTCTGTACAAATGGAGGAAAATTAAGACTATTGGTACATTCCCAGAAGTGGTCAACCAACAAAGATCACTACAAAAGCAAGACGTATAATAGTCTGTTGGTTCAGAAAGGAACCCAGGGTAATTTCTAAGCAACTAAAGGCCTCTTTTACTTTGGCTTATGTTAATGTTCATGAGTCTCCCATCAAGTAAACACTGAACAACCTTGTTGTGCAAGGCAGAGTTGCTACTAGGAAAAAAGCCACTACTCTCCAAAAAGAACATTGCTGCCCATGAAGTTTGCTAAAGATCATGTGGTCAAGCCAGGACTGATCAAAAGTTATCTGAAACTTTACTTATTTATTGCTGCACAAGGGCTCACTGAAATCAAAGGTTCACATACTGCACAGATATGTAATGTCGGAACATTTTTCTCATTAATTAAATCAAATAAGTATATTGTTGGCTCATTTGTTTGATTGTGTTCACTTTGTTTATTTTTAGGATTTGTTTGAAAATCTGATAAAGTTTTGGGTTATATTTATGCAGAAATATAGGACTTCCTTTTTTTTTAAAGGGTTCACAAGCGACACCGTTTATAGATTTGTGACCACAACCCAATATAATTTTGTATTAATTGTATTAATGTGGCAGGTTTTAAACCAGTGAAACTACAGCAATTGTTCTGTCCAAAAAATACTATCATCGTTATGTGTTGTTTATTAAACATTGGGTTTTAGAATATTATTTTAGTTGCCATTTTACAAAAGCTCTGCTTCCAAATAGAAATAAAACACAAAAACAGGAAATGTATAACTCTTTACAGTGATACAAAACGTTATAACATCGAGCAGGATCATGACATGGGTATATTTCTTTGTGTGTGTTTTATAAATAGCGCCTAGAGCGTGACCTGCAGGAAAGGAAGGCTACCTACCAGCTTAATCAGGAGAAGCTCGAGTACAACGTACAAATGCTGAAGAAATATGAGGAAGAGTATGCTGTTAGTAAGGCTCAGCAGATAAGGAAGATCACCAGGTACAATAGAAATCTCTTATCCTGAACCATTTCCTAAAGTCTAACTGAAATAAACTCCTACATATACAGTATGCAGCAAGCTGGAAAGTACTGCTATATATTTACATTTGGGTCACTTTGTTACAGATTGCAGGATATGCGCAACAATCTGAAGAAAAAATGCGCTGTTCAGGAAAAACAATCCCGTGAGGAGATACAGTCAGTGACTAATAAGTATAACCGCCTCATGCAGCAATACAAAGATCTTCACAAGAGGAAAAGGTGGACATTAACACCCATTCACACCCAATACAGAACACACAGAATAACCACTAACTACTATTTTATCTCTAGTTCTCCAAAGGCTTATTATTGATAATATTCATCACTTTGTTCTTGTTCACGTGAAGGCATTTTGCGGCAGTTTACGGCAAGCGTTACGAGGAGGTTTGGCTGATGAAAGAAGACGAGGCCAAAGGATTTGTGAGCAGAGCTGTGGACTTGGATAGAGTTATTCATGAACAGATACTGGGCCTGTCCTGGAGTCCTCCAACACTGCCCTTCATGGACCATTCCATCCCCAAGCAGCCTCAGCGTTCAGCTCAACAAGTTGTCGCACAAGTTTTGGGAGAGGAGGACGAGACACAAGAGAAGACAGAGCGAGAAACAGAGCAAGAGAAAAGTAGATTGGAGGAGTCTTGCAGTCTGATGACTTGGGTGGATCGTAAAACAGTAAAGATTGTGCTGGAGCTTCTGTGTGATGAGATGGTTGGTACTGTCTATGTTTGTCTGTGGATCAGTAGTGTTTTCTGTAGTTAGTCAGTAATTGCCTAATGAATGTGACATTTACAAATTTACCCTTGACATCTACATACAGGTTTCATACCAGTTTAATTTTTTAAGACTACAAATCTTTTTTGTAGTGTTCAGTTTGACACATATGAAGGAACACTCCACTGCCTTAAAGTTTCAACTTAACCACAACTTCAAGAAGATGTGCTCAGTGTAAAAAATGAAAGAAATGAAAAAATCAACTGCAGTAATATTGCGCAACATATCCCATTTGATTCAAATGAAATGGAAAAATAAAATCCACTGAGATGATTTATTATTTATTGTAAGCAGACAGCAAACCCTGTCTGTGTGTAGTTTAACATCTTCTACACATGATTGCATAGGTTACCTTTCCTTACAAGTAGGCGAATTCACTACTCTAAATTTCCCCCAAGGTGTAAATGAGTATGTGTTTATGGTGCCCTGACTGGCATCCCTGACTGGAATCCCACACAGGATATATTCCCACTTCACGCAAAGTGTTTCCTGGGTAGACGTCTGATACACTGTGACCTGGTTACAGAAGATAAATGAACTGTGGACTAATTATTTGTCCTTTAGAATTAAGTCAACCATATAAAAATAATTTGTAGCATATTTTTAGGGAACTGGACCAGGATTTAATTTCTTAAATAAAATTTCTTAATTATATTTAGAATTCTACCATTAGGGTGAATCATTAGATAATAGCATAAGAAGTAGCTGAGGTTGAGGAAATTATAGTCCATGCTGAAAGAACTAGCATTTCTACCTTTGTTTATTTTCCAGTGGTTCATTATCCAAAGTTGAGTTAAAATACGAATATAGAAACTGGAAATTGTATTGTTTCCGGGGTGTGTGGTAGCTAAGTGTTTAAGGTGTTGGGCTACCAATCAGAAGGTTGGGGCGGTTCTAGAGGCGGGGCCACAGGGGCCCTGGCCCCTGCTGAAATCTGATTGGCCCTTGATTGGCCCCCGTTCCATCAATCGTTGACGAGAAGAGCAACCAGAGAATTTTTAACAACGATCACAGATGCAATTCAGCCCCCAAACAATTGGCGGCACTCGAGCGTTTGAAATGTATTTGCATCGTGCCGAAATGTATTTGCATCGTACTGTATAAATTATTTTGTGTGCTTGAATGTACCCTGTACTTGGCCCCTCAATGTAACATGTGGCCCCTTAATGGCCCCGTTAAAGAAAAATCCTAGAACTGCCACAGCAGAAGGTTGTGAATTCGATCCCAAGTCCACCAAGCTGCCATTGTTGGGCCCCTGTGCAAGGCCCTTAACCCTCAGTTACTTAGTTGTATAAAAAAAGAGATAATGTAAGTCGATCTGGAAAAATGTGTCTGCCAAATGCTGGAAGGTAAATGTATTGTTATTATATTATTGCCCCAAAAATGTGTATACGGTGATTATACTGTGGTGAAACCACGACCTGCATGTGAGGTGAACGTTTATAACAGCCAAATGTGCTACTATGTGTAAAATGTGAACATTTGTTTAATAATGTTTTTAAAATTCTGATGTTTTAGGGCTTTTTAATAGAGAGTAATTTACACGAGCTAGTCTCAACCATGGAGAAGAGTGAACAGACTGCTTTGAAGCTGGATTCCATCTTTTCTGTGAGTAGATTTTGTTCTGTAACTTCCAAATCTATCAAATGCTTCTATTATAATCAGAAACTGCATGCCTGATGGTCCCCTTAAAACTGTTTGAAAACCTATTATTGTATATTAATATCTTGTGTGACTGCTTGCAGGCCATGGGGATTAAGAACGAAGAGGATATAAACAAAATGACCAAGTTCATCTTGAGATATAAACTTCCCCACACAGAGAAGGTAGAGTTAGGATGAACTTTGTGGTTCATTTAGTTTTAACATGGAGTTTATTGTTTATTTCTCATGTCACCCAATACATTTTCAGCTAATTATATCTAATGCTGATTGTTGGGCTTTTTCCTAGGAGAACATGTCAGTGAATGACCAGGCAGAGAATGAGTGCAGACTTATCCATCCAAATGACCTATTGAGAGCTCTCCGAGCCTTCACTGCCCAGTACTGTAAAGCCAGGTGTGTGTGGGTGTGTGTGGGTGTGTGTGTGTGTGGGTGTGTGTGTGTGTGAGAGCGAGAGGGAGAGGATGACATGGTGACAGCTGATAGTGTTCCCACTGCTTGGTTTCCTACTTGATCCTGAGGCTAGGTTACACTCTGTACAGAGTTTCAAATGGTCACTATGTGTGGATTTCCACTGGGTTCTCCAGTTTACTCCCACCTCCCAAAACCGTGTTTATGTCTAATATGTGTGTGGATGGTGTGTATTCCAGACACAAGATGACATTCAACTATATAATGCAGATTCAAAACTACAAGTGTTATAGTCTTAAGGTCATAGAATGAGACAGATATAATGTAATGATGTGTTAGGATGGAGTCGTAGCTGAGAGTCTGAACTCTATGTTGCCACTATAACTGGTAAAGGAATAAAGTCAACAGAACTCTTTTCTATACCTTTATGTGGGTCATGAATGTATGGGAAAGAACAGTAGAGGCTAAGCTGAGACAAGAGGTGATGATCTGTGATGTTTTTTGGTTTTATGCCATGGAAGAGCACTGCAGGTGCTTTGTTTGCTTTGGGAGTGTTACTGGAGAAGTATAGAGGAGTTGCGGGTGTGGTAGAGAAGTGAAGAAGAGCACAGGCAGGGTGGAGTGGGTACAGAAGAGATTTGTGATAGAGGTGTCTGCAAGAGTGAAAGGGAAAATCTACAAGACAGGAGACAGCTGGAGGTTGCAGAGATGAAGATGCTGCAATTTGCATTGGGAGTGACAGGATTGGAAATGAGTATATTAGAGGGACAGTGCAGTTATGACGGATTGGTGAGAGAGTTGAGATTGAGATGGTTTGGCCACATACAGAGAAGGGACATGGGGTATGTTGGAAGAAGAATGCTGAGGATGGATTGTCCGGGCACGAGAAGAGGAAGGCCAAGGAGGAAGTTTATGGATGTGGTGAGGGAAGACATGCAGGTGTGGTAGGTGTGACAGAGGAAGATGCAGAAGACACGTCGTGATAGAGAAATATGATTATATATATATATCATGAGAACACATACTAACAATGGAATTCTTGTCTGTGCTAATCACACATTAGCTACAGTGGACAATGAGAAGTTGAAAAAAACTTGATTGTTTCTTTAATTACTTTTATAATAGAGAAATACCCCGAGACAAGGGAAGTGCTCTAATGTTGGAGAGGATGAATGACGGTGATGCCAATGCATACTGGGAGCACATAGCTAACATCATCCCTGAGTCCAAACTCAAAGTCTGGAGGGCGTTGGAAGCAGGTCTCAAGAAGTACCAGTGAGTATGAGCATGTGTGTTAACAAGGAGGCTTTCTTTATATAACCACACATAATAAATAATATTTTATACATATGTGCATTCTTACTCCTTCTCATCAGTTCCACAGTGAAATTCCACCTTTTTTTAATAACTAAGCATACAATGTTATTTCTTTCTCAGTACTGAGCTGACTAAAAGATCCAAGCTTCTGACTGAAACCCAGCAACTCAAACAACAAAACTCAGAGCTCCGGATGCTCCTGCAAAAATACCAAAACTCAAAGGTGTGTGTGTATGCATGTGTAAGCCTTTTCATGGTTTGTTCTCCTCCAGTATCAAATTATCTTGCATTGTGTCTTCTGATAGGTCAATGCTGAGCTGATGATTCCACCCATACAGATGAGGCAATGATGTCAGAGCAGATGTAATCAAATGATATTTTACATTACAAAATCAATTTAATATGTACTGTATTCTATTTCCAGATAAATATTTAGTTTAGCCTTATTTGTTTTTATTGTTTTGTCATCAAAACCGAGAATGGGTTGAAATCTGTGCAATTAGTGGATTTGTGAAATTTCCTCACTACTAAATATTCCACGGTCAACTGTTAGTGGTATTATAACAAAGTGGAAGCAATGTGAAACAACAGGAACTCGGCCATGAAGTGGTAGGCCATGTAAAATCAGTGGGGTCAGTGCATGCTAAGGTGCACAGTGTTCAGAAATTGCCAACTTTCTGAGAGTCAATAGCTACAGACCTCCAAACTTCACAAGGCCTTTAGATAAGCTCAAGAACAGTGTGTAGAGAGCTTCATGGAATGGGTTTCCATGGCCAAGAGGCTGCATCTAAGCCTTACATCACCAGGTGCAATGCAAAACTTCGGATGTAAAGCACTGGATGCCACAGGACTCTAGATCATTGGAGACGTGTTTTCTGGAGTGACAAATCACATCTCTATCTGGCAATCGGATGAGTGAGTCTGGGTTTGGCGGTTGCCAGGAGAACAGAACTTTCCTGACTGCAATGGGCCACGTGTAAAGTTTGGTGGAGGAGGGATTATAGTGTGGGGTTATTTTTCAAGAGTTGGGCTTGGCCCCTTAGTTCCAATAAAAAGGTACTATTGAGTTGATGATATGTCCTGTCCTGTGTTTAGTTAATATACTTTCAGAGAAAATTCTGTGTTGATCCACATTTGGTTGAACTGTACGTTTGTCAAAAAGGCCTGATGTCATTTTCTGTGTTCTCAGTGACAACAGTTGCATTGTTGGTGTACAGATTATTTGTTCTGGCTTTTAGGGCCAAATGTGCCTTACACTCCTTTTCTTTGCCAGAAACGGCCCTTTTTGACATTTGGGTGAAGGTGTTGAGGTTCAGTGAGACTCAAAAAAGTGTTTAAATTATTTCACATTATGACACCATTATTTTGCATTATGGAAACAATGGACACTGTGCTATCCCTTAAGGCAACAGAGCTTGAGCTATAGTTAATTAAACAGTGTTTCTTGTGGTTGAACTTATTGTTTAACACCAACTAAGTAGGTTGTTAATTCAAGGTGTCAAATATTAAAAACAGTTGTGATATTTAGAAGAAAAAAGGGTTTTATGCTTAAAGTGACAGTGTAGGTAACATGACAATGCCAACATTGTGGATGTAGCAAGTCTGAATTTGTATTCGTACGGCACACATATACTGGTCATGATAAACAAGTGAGCAGTAGGAACTGAATTGAATTTACTAGGTACTCTCACAGTATGTGATTTCAGATGGATGCCAAGTGAAATGACAATTACATAAAAATTACTGAAAGAGTTTTCGGTGTGACATGTATAATGAAAACATAAATAAACATCAGCTCGTGTACGTTAGATTTTTCCACACATAAAAGCTAACGGTCAACAAATGAGCTTCAATTTATCTCGAGATGTTTTGTTGCTGCCTCTTGCAGAAACAAAACATCTTCAATTTATCTCGAGATGTTTTGTTGCTGCCTCTTGCAGAAACACTCAAACACAGAAGTAGCTGGATGATTTCATCTTCACAATCAGTTCTTCCCATTGTACCCCAATTATGTACCTCAGTGTTATTTTTTTCTCCTTTAATTGTTCCTACTTTAATAAACTATTTGCTCACTTATTCCTTTCATTGTTCCTGCTCATACTGTATAAGACTGTTCATCTTGTTATCTATTCCATTTGTTAGTGTTATACTAAAACTCTCTGCCCAGTTGTATAATTGAATTGTGTTGTTTTCAGTTTCCCAAAAGATTATAGCATAGCAATTTTGTTAACCATTGCATATTTTAATAAGGTCTTATCTGACTTCATATCACATTATTTTATTATGCAAATTAATACATATTATACAAGTGGATATCATATAGTGTTTGGTCACTGTTCCTTTCAAAGACATGTTAGCATTTGGTACTAAACACTCATTACAATTATCAGATGACAAAAGTTATGATTGTGCACTGTAAATCTGTTAAGTATAAAGATACACTGAATAAGCACAGCATAATATAACATGAGTGACAAACATTTGTCAGGTGTTGCGTGTAAAACTGATACTGAGTACAGTAATATCTTGTGCATTCGCGTTTCACAAATTGTCAGAATTTTCATTGAATCTAACTAATTTGCATTTGCGATTTTTTTTCACAGATCTGTTTACAGTCCCATTTGTTACTTGGTTTTGTTACTTGGTTTACTTGGCCAATGAATTAGTATTCTGGGTAACATTAGTATACAAATAGCCATTAGTGGCAAATAGCCATTAGGTGATACTGTACTCTTATTTTTACGGCAACCATTTTTAAGGGTAATCTATTAAGCTAACTTTTAAATGAAATTAAAGTGCTTTGGGAGCCTGATTTGGTTCATATTTAGGGGGTTAAACTCTAGAAATAAGCATTTTTATTGACTCGTACCCTTCACGATTCCTCCTGAACCGCGACGGGTTCTGGAACCTAACCTTGCGAATGTTCGAGGTATTACTGTACTTCAAACACTTTAAATCTAACAGATCTGTTTCTGGTCATCAGCTGACTAGCAAATTGCTTCCAGACCTAAAATGGGTGATTCTGTTGGGACCTTCTACATAGTGAAAAATTGATTTTTTTGAATTTTTTTTTAATTGAAAAGTTGATTTTACTAAAAAAAAAAAATAGTGCAACATTTTTGCATCCTTATTTTTATGTATTACCACGTTTAACATTTTTGGTCATTTTTAATAAAGAACATAAACTGACATTACTGAAAAAAAAAAAAACAGAATACTTTGTGATTTAACCCCCATCTGTAGTTATACATATATGTTCCCTATATGGTCCAAAATGTTCTTCGCCCAAGCAATGCATTATTAAACTACCTTCTATGTGGAAAACCATCTCAGACACAATCTTACAGGAAGGTAAACACAATTAGCAATAAACACAGTACAGTATTTATTCGACAAATGTTTGTTAGTTGAAATACTAATCTGCTACTAACTGATGTGCGGTGAGGTATATATATTACTTTTTTTTTTTTTTTTTTACATTTTTATATATTTATTACATTTTTTTACGTATTTCTCACGCAGAAAAACTTTTTGACTATTTATCATATATTTAATATGCCGCAGCGCGCAAAATGTATCAGTCCGCACTGCTGTCTCTATGGAACCGGGCAGGAATCGAGTGTCTCCCCTGGACTTCTTAGTCGAGCTTGACACTTATCAGCCAATTAAAAAAGAGGCTACACAATAGCCAATAAGAAAATAGCACTATCTGGGTAAGATTTAACGCAACAACCAATGAAAAAAATTCATTCATTAGGGTATTTTCGATGGTCGGTTTGAACAAAACCTCAACACGAAGCAGCTTGTCTTTGGACATTGTCCTTACCAAACACAACAACGAGCCATTTTAAAAAAAAATTATTTATTTATTTGTTTGTTTATTTATTTATTTATTTATTTATGGGGGGGGCTTCAAAACTTGAGAGCCCTACACACACAAATAAAAGTCCGTGTATTTTGTTGCACATTCTGATTCTGATTCTAGAATCCTGCTGCATCTTGCGTAGCTAACTGAAATTTACCTAGAAAATTTAGCTAGAAAATACAACGTTGTGGCTGGACAATTTACCTAGCAAATCTTTAAGCATGGATAAAGTTGAGGATGAACAATCAGTTGAGGCTGGAGAAACTGCTGAGGCCAGAATAGAGGCTCGTCGAAAGCGTATTGCTGCAAGAGTCCAGACCAAGAGGTAAGTTCACATCTCTCACATCCCTGTTTGTCAAGGAGAAAGCTGCTTGTGATTTTCAAATGTTTTCCAACAGCGACCCCCTTCGGCTGTAAAGGGAAAAAAAATCCCAGAGTCCCACAGTTTTTTTTTATAAACTATCCCAGTATTAGATAAATTATTTCAAAATTTGCAGTAATATTCTGCTTATTAATTAGAGCTTTTCATTTCAACTTTCCAAATGAATTATTTCCAAGTTAATATTTTACAAGGCAAGTTTTTTCTTAGTTATTTCTTTTTGGATTTAATTAATTTGTTTTATAACATAATAATTATAAGAACCAGGGCCATAATAAAGATCAAACCTGAGCTGTATTATAAGTACATTTACTTTATGGTCGTCGTGATTAGCAGTGGGTTTGACTGGGGGTTAGTAGGCTTGTTATGTTACACTCCCGAAACCTGGGGTCCTCATAGCTATGTTTTGGTCATGATAAGGTCTCAGTAACTTGATAAAGTTGTGTTGGTATTCACAGCACTGTAAAAAAAAAACAAAATCTGTAATGTAACTGCTTCGGGGACCCCATTTGCTCAGTTTGCTTTTAGATTTTAGCTAGCATTCATATTTTGACTAATATCTGTTGTATATTTTTCTTTAATGAATGAATGAAGACATGTGGTTGGAGACGACATCCACGAGGAAGCTCGGCCAAGTCAGAGACAGGTGGAAGAAAGTGAAAGAGTAAGAGGAGTTTTATATGGCTATGTTAATTACAGACCTGTTTTCCTAGCTGTATTCTTTGTACTGGATTCATACTGGTCACCTGTCCTTGTTGCAGAACATGACTAAATTAAAAGCAGATGGCACAGAGCTAGTTACCAACATTTTGATGGCAGCCGATGAAAGGGAAATAACGAGGAGAGAAAAACTAAGGAAGGCAAACAGACTAAGGTGAAAATACACACACACACACACACACACACACACACACACACACACAGGTAAACAGCATAGAGTGATATTAGCAACACAACATGGAAAACACAATGACTCGATTTCTATATAGATAGCTAATAGTCAGAAAACCTGCACAGTGATGCAGATTGTTTCCTCATACTTTTATTATCTCAGATTTGATTCTGAGCTTGAGTTATGTTGTTTCTTGTCTTTTAACATATTTTTTTACTTTGGACACAAATTGGGAAAGCTTTTGCATTTTTTTCTTAATTCCCGATTTTTCCCAAATATGCAATGTTCTTGGACAGATTGGAAAAGCTGGAAAATGATGCCAAGTCCAGCACAGAGAAGTTCAGTAAGATCATGAACAAGTGGACTAAGGCCAAGACAAATGTGATACCTGAGAAGCTGAGAGATGAAATAAGAAAGCAGCAACAGCTCTGTTGGCAAATCGTTGAAGACAAGAACAAACTCATCAAGGAATTACAGCAGGTGTGCATACACAGACACACACATACAAATACACACACTAATACATACACACACTCAACAGAAGTTTACTTTTTTTTGCAGGAGCTGAAAGGAAGAGATGATCGTTTTGTGAAAGACCGTAAAAGGGATGCAGAAGAAGTAGATCTCCTAATTGAAAGGATGCAGGAACAGATATCAAGTCTGAAGAAAGACTATAGGAAAGAGCTGGACATAATTGAGGTACAGTGCAGATGCTTTGCTTTTACATTGTTTAGATATATTTATTATATACAGTCTTATATGTGCTGCTATTTACGATGGTTTATATTCGAATTTATGGTGTCCTAGAATGAAATTCTATTTACTCATTGGACATCGGGGTACAAACAATAGCCCATAGCGACAAAGCATAAACAGGATTTTAAAAAAAAAACCATACATTTATTGTAAAAAGTGAAAAACGGAAGTCTCTCATTATATATGTATTCCCATTCTTGTTGTACACGTAGTTCTTATGTGAAAGCACCATTGTCAGTAATTACAGCTTTGAGTTTTTGAAATGTGCACAAGATTCTACCATTCAGAAGTTATTTGCTATTAATATTAATAATTTTCTAGGAGATTTTGTCGCAATATCCATGCAACATCAAGCAAATGCGTTTTTGTGCTCATTTTGTTTTCTGTTTTGGGTTACAGAGCTCCTTTAGTGATGAGTGGAAGGGTTTACTTACAGACAGCATGAAGACATTGGAGCTGCAGAGAAAGGAACGAAGCAACAAAGAGGTAGAATTTTACATATTTTACATTTTTAGTTCTTTTACATTCACTAAATTTGTACATCATTGCCCTGTGTTTGTTATGCAATAAATCATTGCATTGTGTTTATATTTTGTACTACTACACTGTTCTGGGGTTGTGTGTGTCTGTGTGTGTGTGTGTCTGTGTGTCTGTGTGTCTGTGTGTGCGTGTTGTACATCACTGCAAATCATTGCCCTGTGTTTGTTTGTGAGCAGCTGGAGTTCTTGAAGCAGAGAATGAAGATGTTGGAGGAACACGAGACCCTGCTGGATCGTCTGAGAATGGAAAGTGCAGAGGAGTACAACAAGCTCAGAATCAAACTAGAGACTGATGTACAGGTACATTATATTTCACTGCCATTAGTGATCAAAAATAATCTCATGAATGTGAATTATTTGCCTCCTGCCACTAACAGATTAAACTGTACTGTTTAGTCATTTTATTCATACTATATTGTATTGTATGTAGCTGTAAGTGGAATTTATGAATTGTTCTTCTGCTTCAAAGGGAGATTTTCTTATATTGAACATCCTATACAGAGTAGTTTTAAATATTGTCAGCTGCAACTATGAGTTGATATCAAGCATTTTACAACAGTTTCAAACGATGCATCTTTGCTCCATGCATATGAGTACCTTTCCATGCAATTTGAAAAAGTTTTCACATAAAAACAAGAATATGTGAGCCTCTTTACAGTAAGATAAACAGTATAATATCAAGCAGGATTCTCAGTCATCAGTGTCCTTCTGTGTGTGTTTGTTTTCAAAAATAGTGTCTAGAGCAAGACCTGCAGGAAACGAAGGCTTCCTACCAGGTTAATCAGGAAAAGCAGAAGTACAACGCAGAAATGCTCAAGAGACATGAGGAAGAGTATGCCATTAGTAACGCTGAGCAGATGAGGAAGATCACCAGGTACAATTAAAATCTCTTATTTCCTAAAGTCTAACCAACAAAAATACAAAAAAGCTCCTACAAATACGTATGCAGCCAATTGGAAGGCACCGCTGTATATTTACAATTGGGTCACTTTGTTACAGACTGCAGGACATACGCAACAACCTGAAGAAAGCATGTGCTGTTCAGGAAAAGCAGTCCCGTGAAGTGATCCAGTCAGTTACTAATAAGTGTAACCGCCTCGTGCAGCAGTACAAAGATACTGACAAGAAGAAAAGGTGGACACTAACACCAAAACACATAACACACAGAATAACCAGTAACTCCAGATGTATTTCTAGCCTTATTTTTAATTATACTGATCATTTTGTTCTTGTAAATGTAAAGGCATTTTGAGGCAGTTAATGCCAAGCGTTACAAGGACATTTGGCTAATGAATGAGGATGAGGCCAAAGAGTTAGTCTGCAAGGCTGTGGACTTGGATAAAGTTATTCAGGAACAGGTGCTGGGCCTGACCTGGAGTCCCCCAACACTGCCCTTCTTGGACCATTCCAGCCACAAACAGTCCCAGCGTTCAGCTCAGCACGTTCTGGGAGAGAAGGATGAGTATCGGTATGAGACAGAGCGAGAAACTGAGTCTGACAGTAGGGAGATCAACATGACCTGGATGGATCATAAAACAGTAAAGAGGGTGCTGGATTTTCTGTGTGATGAGATGGTTGGTACTGCTTTTTTGGCCTGTGAAAACTTCACTGCATTAAAAATGGGCATTTCTGCATAGCCACAACTTTAGAGAGCTACACTCAATCTCCAGTATGAAAAAATTGCTACGGAGATCATTTGTCATGTATTGTAAACAGACAGTAAACCCTGTCTGTGTGTAGTTTTACATGTTCTGTTGTGTTTTATTGTTTAGTTTCCTTAACAATAGGTAAATTGACTACTCTAAATTGTCTTGTAGACACAGATAGTGTTATAGTATTATGTATTATATATAATCTGATTATTATTATTATTATTGTTATTGTTATTATTATTGTTATTATTATTATTGTTATTATTATTGTTATTGTTAGTTATTATTATTATTATTATTATTATTATTATTGTATTACACCACACACATACATATGGTTATTAAACTGTGGTTATATCACAACCTTTGTGTAAGGCATCTACGTTTCTAATAGCCACTATATGTAAAAATGTGTAATTTTTTAAATGATGTTTCAACATTCTGATGTTTATGTTGTAGGGCTTTATAATACAGAGTAATTTTGATGAGCTACTCTCAAAAATGGAGAAGAGCGAACTGAATGTTTTGAAGCTAGAGACCATCTTGTCTGTAAGTAAATTTGTTATCTATTATAACAAATGCATTATAATCAGAAACTGCATGCCTAATGGTCTTTTGTATGTTTATCTTGTGTGATTGCTTACAGGCCTTGGGGATTGAGAACGAAGAGGATATAAACAAAATGACCAAGTTCATTTTGAGATATAAACTGCACCAAACTGAGAAGGTAGAGTTAGGATGATCTTTGTGGTTCATTTGGTTTTAACATGTAGTTCTCTTTATTTATCATGCCACCCATTAGATTTCCATCTAATTATATCTAATGTTGACTGTTTGGCTTTGTCCTAGGAGGACAACCAGGCAGAGGATGAGTCCAGTCTTATCCACCCAAATGACCTACTGAGAGCTCTCCAAGCCTTTACTTCCCAGTACTCTAAGGCCAGGTGTGTATGTGTGTGTGTAGAATGGAAGTCTAAACACAGTTACACTCTGCATGGAGTGTTTAACAAAACTGTTAATATGGATTCCCCATCCCCTTGCCCTTGCCCCCACCCCCACAGTGTGTCTGTGGGTTTCTTTTTTATTTTGTATTTTATTCACTTTATTTCTTTTTATTATGTTAATCAAAGGGGAAAATGTTGAAATACTTAGCTTGGAATGATAAGTTGAAAAAAACTTGATTATTCCTTTAATTACTTTTATAATAGAGAAATACCTCGAGTCAAGGGAAGTGCTCTAATGCTGGAGAGGATGACTGACTCTGAGGTCAAAGCATATTGGGAGAACATAGCTAACATCATCCCTGAGTCCAAACTCAAAGTCTGGAGGGCGTTGAAGGCAGGCCTCAAGAAGTACCAGTGAGTATGAGAAATAAGTGTTAGCAGTAAGGCTTTCTTTGCATAGCCACAAAAATAATTTATGACTGCATATGTTGTCTTACTCCTGCAAATCAGTTCCACAGTGAAATTCCACCAAATAAAGAATCACTGCTCAATCATCACTTTTCAATCATCACAGTTTTTTTGCTTACTTAATAAACATGTGTATAATGTTATTTTTTTCTCAGTACTGAGCTGACTAAAAGATCTGAGCTTCTGACCGAAACCCAGCAGATCAAACAACAAAACTCAGAGCTCAGCATGCTCCTGCATGAATACCAGAACTCCAGTGAGTATGTGTGTGTGTGTGTTTGTGTGTGTGTGTGTGTGTGTGTGTGTGCATGCATGTGTAAGATAGATTTCATGATTTGTTCTCTTCAAATATTAAATCATCTCACATTGTGTCTTTTTATAGGTGAATGCAAATCTGATGGTTCCACCCATGCAAATAAATAAATAAATAAATTAATTAATTTTATGAGCTCATCTGAATCTTTCCTTGCTGTAGTTCTTAAATATAGTGTTCCTGGTGTGCAGGTCTTTTAGTGTCATGGCTCTCAAAACATTATTTCCCCCAGAATCTGTATAATGTCCTCCTCTGTATCCTACAAATCTAAACTAAAAACGCATCCTCTTCCATTGTTATTGCTGCATGTCTGACTTCTTTCTCTTCTAATTTTTTTATTTCTATCATCCAGCCACTTGGTTGTTACCACCTCTTGAAATCCTGTGTGAGTTTGTATGTTCTCCCTCTGCTCTGTGGGGAGTGTTGTATAAAGTACTAGAAAGCAATACCTGAGTAAAAGTACAAGTATCGTGCTAGAAAAAGACTTTGGTAAAAGTCTTAAAGTATCTGATATATACTGTATTTAAGTATCTAAAGTAATTTTCTGATATTTAATGTACTTAAGTATTTGAAGTAAAAGTAAAAAGTAAAATTTCAGTGATTTTCGGTAGGCATACAGTAAGAGCAGGGGCGGTTCTAGGATTTCTTCTTTATGGGGTTTAGCCCTCAGTGAGAATTTAAAACAAGATAAGTTTTATATTATATATTATATGACTACATAGTAAGCCAAAAGTTATGGTATTATTAAATGGCAAAAGTGGACACCAAAATTTTATGCATGATGTAATCAGAGCCGATCGGCCCTATACGCTCACTGTGCAAGCTGCGTAGGGCCCCGCAAATCACGCAAGGCCCCGCCTCCCCCTGCCTCATTTTATAGTGCGTGTTAATTTTACTGTGTAGATGACAATATGAAGCATGAACATTCACGTGAATAAACGCAAAAGGGCAACGGTGTTTATAAACGGCAGCTCGATAACCGCGCCGCGCGTTTCCAGCAGCAACATCTGTGTTGGGACCAGTACAAAAAGTAGCGTCATAGCACTCCTAAATGACAGTGTTTATAGTCTCTCAATCAAGGTTACAACAATGTTAATGCAATATGGAAACCAATGGATTTACATTGGAGTGGGCATAATGCCAGGTCAATATGAATGCACATCCCTCAGTAAATAATAACCATCAGGGATCAAGTATTGCTGTCATGCATAATATAAAACACAGTGATACGGTATGGCAAGCCATTTTAGCTTTTATACATTCACATGATATGGATTTTTGATATCAAGAATTCAGTTTTCAATACTTAAAATGTAAATATTAAGAGTGTGATTTCTAGTAGTAACCAAATTTTTGATATCAGGAATTACATTTAAATTCAATTGCTAATATTCAACTTAAAATTATTTAAAATATTCCTTAAAATTCCTTAAAATTATTTTAAAAAACTATTTAAAATATTCCATTCAATAAAGATTTGTTTATACGTCATTTAATTCTGTATTGTTTTACTCTTTGACAGAGAGATGACAGAGAAACTTTTTTAAAAGGAGGGAGGTTTGTAGTGGGAGCAGTGGGGTGTCAAGTGTGAATGTGTGGCAAATGGTTTAGCACATAGCACATGGCTCACAGGTCAGGTAGGAGGGCCCCTTAGCAGAATTTTGCTTAGGGCCCCAGGGAGGTCAGGATCGGCTCTGGATGTAATGATGCCAGTCTTGAATCAAATCAGTTCATGTATGTGTGCATTCTCTACAAACTCTGTGTCCAATGAATGCAGTCATTAATAAAAATATTCACAAGACAAAGACCAAATCAATAAATGTTATTTTTATTTAGCATTGAATGGATTGTTTGCATTAATATTTTGTTTGTGCTATCAACTCTGGTAATAAGAATAGTGAAATTTCACTGCTTTTGGCTGCCGTCTTTACGGCTTTCCGCCGATTAACGTTATAGATCATAGGTCACTAACAGGCGGACCGCGGTCCGGGTCCGGACCCAGAAGCTATTTTCCTCGGCGCAGCTTTTGCAATATTTACGGTAGTGGTAGTGGAAACGCACAGACCAATTGTATGCGAGTTAAGCTATCCCACGTGATACCACTCAGCCAATCAAGTCTGTGCATTCCTGAAGTAAACACTGCGACTCAACAGTGCAAGATAGAGGAGAGAGAATTAGAGTAAAGTTACACATGAAAGAAAGATAGCGATACATGTAGAAAACAAAGGGAGAGAAACAGACGAGTGAGACGGAGAAAGGGAGAGAAACAGACGAGTGAGACGGAGAAAGGGAGAGAAACAGACGAGTGAGACGGAGAAAGGGAGAGAAACAGACGCGTGAGACGGAGAAAGGGAGAGAAACAGACGCGTGAGACGGAGAAAGGGAGAGAAACAGACGAGTGAGACGGTGAAAGGGAGAGAAACAGACGAGTGAGACGGAGAAAGGGAGAGAAACAGACGAGTGAGACGGAGAAAGGGAGAGAAACAGACGAGTGAGACGGAGAAAGGGAGAGAAACAGACGAGTGAGACGGTGAAAGGGAGAGAAACAGACGAGTGAGACGGAGAAAGGGAGAGAAACAGACGAGTGAGACGGAGAAAGGGAGAGAAACAGACGAGTGAGACGGAGAAAGGGAGAGAAACAGACGAGTGAGACGGAGACTGAACTCTGTTCACACTTCCCACTTCACACTAAACCAGTGTGTCTCATATGTTCAGAAACCGGGGCACTTATTAAAAGTGGCAATGTGAAACACCACTATGAGACAAAACATAAAGGTTTTAAACAAACATATCCACTCAAATCTGAAGACAGCGTCCCTGAGACAGCTTTCCCAGGTCTGAGGGAAGTAGCCCTATACATCCTGACCATGTTTGGCTCTACATACAACTGTGAGGCAGCTTTCTCTACAATGTACATAATCAAATCTAAATACTGTTCCAGACTCACTAATGAGCACCTCCACATGTGTATGAGAACGGCCCAAAATACATTCAAGCCCAGGTTTAACATCCTGCCAAGCTAGAGCTCAGTTCTCTCACTGAGATATAAAAGGGAAAGTTAAGCACTTTATTTAAACATGCACAATTTTCACATTTTATTTATTTTCTCTTGTATTGAAATGTAGCCTTACTTTTATTTATTTAATGAGAGAACGTTATACATATCTACAATCATACATATGTTCAGTTCTATGTTACGTGACAATAAATATTGTCAAAAAGTATTTAAATTGTACTGAATTTATTTGATTTGACAGTCAGGTATTGATTGCTTGCAGATGTTGATACAATTACTAGGCTACTTAATATATATCACACTAACTAGTTAGACATTATGATCTTCCGGACCTTCGCTTCAAGAAATGTTCTCTTACTGGACCTCTTTAAATTTTAGTTGAATACCTCTGTTATAGATAAATGTCTCCGGGTCTGACTGCGCGTGCACGCTGCGCGTGCCTGTGCTTCTCCGTAGAGCGTGCGGAGCGTAATGCAATCTAGGAGCAGTGATTCACCAAACCTCCCTTATTGCAGTCACACACATTTCTTCTGATTTTATTTTGTAGTAACGAGTAACGAAGACGCTTAGTGGAAATATAGCGGAGAAAAAAAGTATACATTTTATCTAGGAAATGTAGTGGAGTAAAAGTGAAAGTTGACATAAATTTAAACAGCGAAGTAAAGTACAGATACCTGAAATTTCTACTTAAGTACAGTAACAAAGTATTTGTACTGTTACATTACAACACTGTCTGTGGGTCTCCTCTGGGTAGTTTCCTCACTCAGTCCAAACGGGTGTCTCAGGCTGATGGGCATCTCTGAACTGAGTATGCTCAGTGTTTCCCCTACTTCATTCTGCAAGTCCCCTGGGATAGACTACAGGTTCCCTTTGTAGGGTCAGTGGTACAGAAAATGGATGGATGGGTATCTTTTTCCATGTCATGTGTGTTCAGACCTCCCCACTATTAAAATTCATTTAAAGCTATTAATCCATCACATCATGTTTATGACTATAATAAATTTGTTGGAAACTGACACGATATATATTATACTTTCTAATAATAAAAAAAAGTACTGATTTCCACATGCATAAGCAGCAGCCAGAGACTTTTTCTTCCATGTTACTTAATTTGTTAATCTTTAATAAGCACTTTACTCCCTCCCCCTTTTCTGATAACCACAATCAGTCCTTCAAGTTACCCAGCCATCCTGTCCTGAAATGCAGCTTTAACAGAACAGAAGAAAAACCCTTGACACCAGACTAAATGTTACAGATTATTTAATACCAATACAAGAGGACACAATAGTTCAATCACATGTAAAATGGGGCAGAAGCTCCACCCCCTCAATCTACATCTGACTGGTTCTGGTCAGTCCACAGGACTTAAGTCTCCCTGATCAGCTTGGTGAGCTTCTGGATCTTTGACTTGGTGGACATGTCCACGTATTTATCACCGATACTGACGACCATACCGCCGAGAATGGAAGGATCACACTGAAAACAGAAAAATTCTTATTAAACATGCAAAACGGAGACAGTGAAAATTCCACAGATATAACATCAAGAAGCACTGTGCACTATTCAACTAAACCTGACTGAAACCTGACTCAAATTCACCTGCCAATATCACTTCCATCAAATGCTTTTTTCCCTTTTGTCACTTGTCACAGATTTGTAGTATACGTACATATTCCTAAAAATGACATTCCAAATAGTTGTAGTTTGACATCCCAAAGCCAAATAGCATAGAAATATACTTAAGTAGTTATTTTGTACATTACTAACAAACTGATAGCCAAGGGCTCCTAAAAAGCATCAAGACAGCAGTAATTTATTTCTCCAAAAAAATTCTCTGCCTTTTCATATTTATTACTATAAAAACAGTGACTGATGTGAGAAATCTAAGAGCCTGACTGCTTATTTACCTTCACATTCATTCACCTGACTGAGTTCTTCAAACTGTTTTTGTAGTAAAACAATTTCTCTTTTCACAACATTTTTTATGGAAAAGTACACAACACCCACCTTGGTCTCAAGCTTGATAGTCTCTCCCTTTGCCAAGAATCCATTGAGCGCTACTTTCAACTCAGCAAGGTTAGCCTCACCCAGGGGCTGAATTCACAAAACAGGGGGATTAAGATAACAATCACACACAGATCCTTGCTCTTTGAGCATATTGTCAAACCAAATGCTTGCTGGAACAAAAGAAAATCAGGAAATCTAACCTGAGCAGTGGTGACTGTGCAGGTGACCTCTCCCCTGTGAGCGCTCATCATTTTGCCAAAAGCAGTAATGACATCAGAGGTCAGGGATAGACGGCCATTATCAGCCAGCACATCTATGGTGGGGAAAAAAAAAAATAAAAAATCACATGAATTATTCTACATGAAGCGAGGATGCTCACAGTTGCCAAGAAAACATTCACTGTAATGTTTACTGTTGCAAAGCTTTCCATTTCTGACAGCAAATTCAGACACATGCCCAAATGAATTTCTGTTTCATGGTCTTTTCAAGGTCATAGTTAATAATAGTCCTGACACAAGGAACATACTGGAGATGTTACACAGAGAAAACACACAGCATCGACTTTCCAATGGTCACAGAGTGTAGGAGTGAAAATCTCAGTTGATTAACAAAACTTTGTTGTTGATCAATAACATGGCAATGCATGCTTATAATTAAATCTGACAGTCAGTATAAATGTTTGCGTAGTATATTTACTAAACCATTGAATAAATAGACAGAAATCAACACTCCATATGACACCAGCATCTATTTTAAATAGTCAAGCAGCTGGACTTGTAAAAACTTGTACTTTTAAAACTTGGAAAGATACTATCTACGGCAAAATATATTTAAGAGACTATATCTGCTACTTTTCTCATAGTGTCATGTAGACTTGAAGTTTTACCACCATCCAGCATAAGTCTGGGTGTGCAGATAGACAGATACTCACTGATGAAGTTGATTGTGATTGGAGAGAGCTTAGCCTTGTTCAAGGCATCATTGACAGTCTTCTGTTTAAGGCTGCGTTTGACATGTGGATTCAACACAACACTAGATAGTTTAGGATCTTTAATCAGAGTCTGGAAAGAGAAATAAAAAAAACGTATGAGAACATGGTACATGGAAAGACAGAGGTCCTTCTGCAGAAGAAGAAAGTGACACTCACAGACACACGGCCCAACTCCTGCTCCACCTTGTCCAGATTCTTCTGCTTGCTGGCTGCAGAATACAGAGCAGTGGCATAACGTCCCTCCACTCCATACACCTGAATGGGGGGCTGGGGACACAGAGTTCCAGTTAGATTCTTCACAAAATACTACATTCCCTGTAGAGGATGTAGCATACTAAATATATCCAACACGAAGTAAATGACAGCTTGCATGTTTTTGACACACTAAGCATTTAAATGCCAGGTTGATAAAACATGAGGCTTGACAGAATTAATGATCTTACTGCTTATAACTAGACACACAAAATAAAAACTTTCATCAATTAGTAAAATAAATCCACAGAGAACTTGAACTTTGGCTCTGATATATTTATAGGTGGACAGTTGATTCTACCACAATTGCGGTTATTGAATCTGACTGGTATCATGAAGCTTTCTTGTTAGGTTATATCTCATTTATGCACTTTTTACAAGTCAGTAGGTTTTCAGCCACAATAAATGCCAGGGTTTGTTTTCTGATAAATATCAAGAAAGAGCAAAAGACAGTGTGGGGAGGGAAACAACTATTTATAGCTACTATAACATAAGGGATAAGTGTACATAACTTGTTTTGGAGATGTACTTCAACATTAGTGGAACTATAAATAGTTAAAGAGTAATATGTGGTGTAATATGAAAAAACTTAAGGATTGTAAATGAATCACACCACAACTTGTGGGTTATTTTCCTGTATTATTCCTTATTTCAGCAAGCGGTCATTTACTTTATGTCGTGTTTTACTCATCAACGGAATCACTATTAGTTAATGCATGTTTATTATGTGGATAACATCTAAACAGACATTAATGAAAGGTTTGTGGCATGTACGTTTAAGTCAACACGGTTAATTAAGAGAGACTTTAGTAACGTGCACCACTGAAAACTCTTCTGTTCGTGTGATTTTACTGCTCTCCTTTAACAGACAGGTGTTTTCATTTTCATATAAACTGTACAGTAGAAACACAAACCGAACAGAAACAGCTTTGTGCTGTATTTTACCTTAATCAGCTTTGCTGCAGGTCGGACAACCGACGTGCTCAACTGACGCACCTGGAGAGAGAGAGAACAGTTTTTTTATTATCAGAGTAACACTAATGCCTTTATTATTAACCCTTCTAACAATAAACATAATATTATAATAAAAAAAACACAATGTACGAGTTAATGAACTACCTCGATTCATAACCTTCAACGTTCACCACAGCGCCTTATGGCTAACTGTCTCAACATAGCTAATAGCTAATAGCTAATAATGTGTGTAAATAATAAAGAAAACTAATGCTTCGAGACAATCATTCAGTTCAGTTCAGTTCAGTTCAGTTCAGTTCAGTTCAGTTCAGTTCAGTTCAGTTCAGTTCTTTAATAATAAAAAAAATACTAGTATGTCGGTATATAATTCTATAATTTACAGGAAATATCTGGCTAGCAAAAGTGCTAACGCTAAGCTATACATTGACTAGCCGGCCTGTGTGTGGTCTTAAGTTAAATTTACATTCGATTAATAAGTGACTATTTAGATGTTTTTTTTATACTGAAACAAAATGTCACATTAGTGTCGTAGTATTGCCAATATATACAAAGATTTCAGAATGTCATACCTGCAGCCCCAGTCCAAGCGCTGCCATTTTCTCCTGCGACTGTGTAGGTCAAAGCAGCTGCGCATGCGCGAAAGTAGCTCACAAAATACGAAAGCCTTGAGGCTGCAGCAATGCATTATGGGTAGAGTAGTTAATTATGAATTGTTTATCTACTACTTCAGAGTCATTGCATAAATTCGCTTTATAAAACAGGGCCCGAAGTAACACTGAGAACACTGAGACAGAATGCAGTGTTTATACTTCAGATTTCCGCTTTCAAAAAGGTCCTGCAAGAATTTAAGACGTTGTGAATTGTGCAGGTGTTTAGAAAATCCCACTGGTGTGCCTGCAAAATTTTGACAATAGTGTAACTTATTCTTTCATGTGTAAAACTGAAGGATGACACGTGAACACATAGTGCTACACAACAGGAAACCCTAGATTTGCTGGGGCTACATCAAGGATCGGCTTTGAGTCCTTCTTGTTTGCTATGATGATGGACAGGTTAACAGATGAAGTCAGACAGGAATCTCCATGGACAATGAAGTTTTCGGATGACATTGTGATCTGTAGTGAGAGCAGAGAGCAGGTGGAGGAACTCCTGGAAAGGTGGAGGTCTGCTCTGGAAAGTAAGACAAAATACATGTGTTTGAACTAGAGCGAGGGAAGTAGAACAGTGAGGTTACAGGTGCGATGAGGAATGTGGAAAAGAGGTGAAGAGGAGAGTTCAGGCGGGTTGGAGTGGGTGGATAAAACAGGAGTCAGGAGTGTTGTGTGTAACAGAAGATTGTCAGCAAGAATCAAAGGAAAGGTGTAGAAGACAGTAGTGAGAACAGCTCTGCTGTATGGGTTAGAGACTGTAGCAGTGAGGAAAACACATGAGGCAGAGATGGAGGCAGCGGAGATGAGGATGTTATGGTTCTCTGTAGGAGTGACGAGGATGGACAGGATTAGGGATTAGCACATCGGAGGGACAGTTCAGTTTGGCTGTTTTGGGGACAAGGTCAGAGAGGTTAGATTGGGATGGTTTGGACATGTACAGAGGAGGGAGATGGTTATATTGGTAGAAGGATGTTGGAGATGGAGCTGCCAGGTAAGAGGTCAAGAGGAAGGACAAAGAGGAGATATATGGATGTCTTGAAAGTAAATTTTGGTGAGAGTAGAGAATGCTGATGATAGAGTGGAAAAGAAGCACACTAGTGAAATCTTGTGGTCAAATGATTGCTGTTTACATGCTGTTGTGCACACTGTTTTTGCTCTTTGCACATGCTGTCTCACATTTCAGTTGGTTATTGTTTTGTACTTTACAATACAAGTACTTTACAATATCTCAAGCAACTGATGCTATAATACTAATGTGTTCATTCCAGTATTTCTGCACAGGTAATATTGTTTGAACATACAGTATTTACACAGGTTGGTGATGTTTTTGTGTATTGTCTTTTCTGTAATGTCTTGTATTTTTTGTCTTTCTGTCTTGTCCTGCACTGTTTGTACCAGGTCACACAGATGCACTTTGTGTGTCTAGGACTACTTACTTAAGTCTTTAGCTCTGTCTTTGTTTTATGTAAACAAATGGTCCTGGAAAAACGTTGTCTCATTTCACTATGTACTGCAACAGCTATATATAGTTGAAATGACAATAAAAGCTTCTTGACTTGACTTGATCAGCTGTCTTTGTGTCCCAGCCATATTTTGCTTGTTTCACGTAATAAATCAACCAGGTTGTATTCTGAAAACCATAAGGGCAATAAAGGTTATCTCATGTGTCATTGCTGATGAGCTGAACATGTACAGCTTTATTAACACAAGGTTTTAATCCTAAACAACATCCTTTAATCCTTGGGAGCTAAAAATGAATATATTTTTAATGAACATGGCTTGTTTATCAAAGCAGGGGATTTCTGTCTCTTTTTTTATTTGCTATTTCCCTTCCTTATATATATTGAGAATATTCTCTCATACGGGACCGAGGTGGCAGATTTCATGGCTGGTTCCATGCTAATAATTCAGAAGCACGGTTCTCAGTTCACTAGTGATGTAAATGACAAGTGAAACCTTCGCAAATTCATTCATTCATTCATCTTCTACCGCTTATCCGAACTACCTCGGGTCACGGGGAGCCTGTGCCTATCTCAGGAGTCATTGGGCATCAAGGCAGGATACACCCTGGACGGAGTGCCAACCCGTCGCAGGGCACACACACACTCTCATTCAATCACGCAATCACACACTAGGGACAATTTTCCAGAGATGCCAATCAACCTACCATGCATGCCTTTGGACCGGGGGAGGAAACCGGAGTACCCGGAGGAAACCCCCGAGGCACGGGGAGAACATGCAAACTCCACACCGAGTGCTATGGCGTATGCTGATCTGGTGAGAGCACTGAGCACGCATTACAAGCCGGCACCGATTGTAATCGCGGAACGGTTTCGGTTTCAGAGGCGTAACCAGAAAGAGAGTGAAACTGTCTCTGATTATGTGGTGGCTTTGAGGCAGTTAGCTGCTACCTGTGTTTTCGGACAGTACCTGGATGATGCGCTGAGAGATCGTTTTGTGAGTGGATTACGCTCGGATGCCGTGCAACGCAGGTTGTTGTCTGAGAAGGATCTGACCTTCTCGAAGGCTTGTGAGATTGCAGTGTCAATGGAACTGGCGTCAAAGAAATCGATGGAATTTTCTGGACACAGCGAGCCTCAGCAGGTAAATGCCCTGTCAAGTGCAAGCTTTTCTGAGAAGGGGAGGAAAGGTCAGTTTAGACGACAAAATGATGATAAAATGCAAAGCAAGGGACAGAAAGGAGTAAAAAATTACTTGGGACCACAACAGACATGCTACCGATGTGGGGGAAAACACTCAGCACGTGACTGCAGATTTAAAAATGAAAAGTGTCATACCTGCTCCAAAATTGGACACATAGCCCGTGCATGTAGAAAGGGAAAGGCCATTTCGCAAACTCAGTATGTGGAAGCTGAAGTAAATACATCCAGAGTGGATGAAGAGGCTGAACTTTTTGGATTGTATGCAGTATACGCCACCTCAAGGTATAAAAAGGGGTACACAGTGGATGTTGCACTGGATGATAAGAGAACAACAATGCTACTGGATACAGGGTCAGCTGTGTCAGTGGTATCTGAGGATTTCTACCAGACGAATCTCAACCATTTCAGTTTAAAACCAGCCCCCGAGTTAAGGCTAAAATCATATTCAGGCCAAAGTATTGCTGTTCGAGGATACATTACGATTCCAGTGCGGTATGAAACACAGCAAGTTACCCTTCCTCTGGTCATTGTAAAAGGAAGTAGACCAGCTCTGATTGGTAGGAACTGGCTAAAGGAACTACACCTGAACTGGGAACAGATTTTCACTGTACACAGGGTGTTTACACAGGCAGATGGGACTCTAGGCGTGAACGAGGTGTTACAGCGCCACCAGGCAGTGTTCTCTGAGAACCAGGGTTGCATAGAGGGCTTTAAAGCCAAAATCCGTATAAAACCAGGCACCACACCAATCTTTTGCAAAGCTCGCCCGGTTCCTTACGCATTAAAGGAAGCAGTAGAAAGGGAGCTGGACAGGTTGGAGAAAATGAAAGTGATTTCAAAGACTGAGAAAAGTGAGTGGGCCTCTCCGATTGTCACTGTACCAAAGGCAGATAAAACAATTAGGGTTTGTGGCGACTACAAGGTCAGTATTAATCGGTGTATGGAAGAGCAGACATACCCACTACCTAACGCCGAAGATTTGTTTGCTACTTTAGCAGGAGGAACATTGTTCAGCAAGCTTGACCTCTCTCATGCCTACCAGCAGTTGATGTTAGACGAAGAGTCAGAGAAATATCTGACCGTTAACACCCATAAGGGCTTGTACAGATTTCATCGCCTCAGCTATGGGGTTTCCAGCGCACCTGCGATTTTTCAGTCTGTTATGGACCAGATTTTACTAGGACTGGATCATGTGACATGTTTTTTGGATGATATTCTCATCACTGCGTCATCTGAGGAAATGCATTTAAAAAGACTGGATGAAGTGCTCACACGTCTGGAAAAACACGGTGTCCGGGTGAAACTGTCTAAATGTAAGTTTTTTCAGAGCAGTGTGGAGTATCTGGGACATCGCATCGACCAGGATGGTCTGCACCCCACTAATGAAAAGGTAGCAGCCATAAACAAAGCGCCGGAGCCAAAAAATGTCACTGAGCTGAAGTCTTTCTTAGGTCTTCTTAACTATTACAGCCGTTTCCTGCCAAACTCCTCCACCATCCTCCGCCCTCTACACAGCCTGCTGAGAAAAGAGGCAAAGTGGGTTTGGACCTTTGAGTGTGCTAAGGCATTTGAAGATGCAAAGCAGCTATTACAGAAAAATAATGTGTTGGTGCATTACGACACACGTTTGCCACTCCGGATTGCGTGTGATGCGTCACCCTATGGAGTAGGGGCGGTGATTTCTCATGTCATGAAGAATGGAGAGGAACGGCCTGTGGCTTTTGCATCAAGGACATTAACGGAGGCTGAAGGGAAATATGCCCAAATTGAAAAGGAGGCCCTTGCCATCATTTTTGGAGTAAAGAAATTCCACAAATATCTATATGGGAGGAAATTCACACTCATTACAGATCACAAACCACTGTTAACTATACTGGGACCAAAGTCAGCGGTTCCAACTTTAGCGGCATTAAGGATGCAACGCTGGGCTCTCATCCTTATGGCATACAGTTATGATATTGAGTACAGAAGATCAGCTGATCATGCTAACGCTGATGCTTTGTCTCGCCTACCCAGTGCCTCATTAGACAACACAGGAGAAGAGGGAGGTATTTTCTACTTCTCACACGTGGAGGAACTACCAGTGAGTGCAAAAGACATTGAGAGTGCTACTTTAAAAGATCCTACACTGAACAAAGTGTGGAGCTACACAATGAATGGATGGCCAAGTTATGTTCAGGAGGAAGCACTACGGCCTTATTTCATACGTAGGCAGGAGTTGTCAGTGGAACAAGGTTGCGTTCTTTGGGGCCAGCGAGTCATCATACCCCCAGGCTATCGGCAGCGCTTACTGGACGACCTTCATCAGGTGCACCCAGGTATCTGCCGCATGAAAGCTCTCGCTCGCAGTTCCATGTGGTGGCCTGGCTGTGATGGGGATATTGAGGAGCTCGTGAAAGGTTGCTCTATATGTCAAGCTGTTCAGAAAATGCCAGCAGTCGCACCACTGCACCACTGGAGATGGCCGGAAAGAGTGTGGCAGAGAATTCATATTGATTTTGCTGAAAAGGACAAGCAGTATTTTTTGGTGGTCATTGATAGTCATTCAAAGTGGTTAGAAGTGTTTCCTGTGTCCTCTACCACCTCTCACAAAACCATTGAAGTGCTGCGAAGCCTATTCTCTGCGTATGGACTGCCCAGAGGAGCTGGTATCTGATAATGGTCCCAGCTGGTGTCGAAGGACGTTTACACAGTTCCTGGAGAGAAAACGGTATCAAACACACTGCTGTTCCTGCATATCATCCTGCATCGAATGGAGCTGCAGAGAGGTCGGTGCAGATTTTGAAAACGTGCACTTACAAGGATGTGTTGGAGGCGGAGAAAAAGGCTCTTTTGCCACTCAGTCATAGACTGGCAAATTTCCTGCTCATGTACCGCAGTACACCCCACACCGTGACGGGACGTACACCGGCTGAGTTATTTCTGAAACGCCAGATACGAACCCGCTTCAGTTTGCTTAGGCCCACGCTTGCCAGACGGATGGAAGAGAAACAAGCCACTCAGAAACGTCATCATGACTGTGGTGGCTCATCTCTTCGTTTCTTTCAGGAAGGGGAAGCGGTCCGCGTCCGGGATTTCAGGGGAGGAGGGGACAAATGGAATCAGGCAAAAGTACTAAAAAGACTGGGAGCTGTCACATATTTGGTACAAGAGGGTCAGAGGCAATGCACAGTGCATGTCGACCACATGTTGCCCGGGCGAGGAAATGTGGGTACACTTCCACAAAGCTTGCCCTCACCAGTGGTGGAAAATGAGCCGCAGGTAACTATGGACTGTGCTTGTCCAGCTGTTTTGCCCAGTGCACCGGTGACGCTAATATCACCTACTGTTCTCTCTAAACCAACCGAACGGGTGGTCGAAGCGCCATCCCCCACAGCAAACAAAAAGTCACCTGAGAAACGGAGGTACCCAGAGCGGGTCCGCATACCACCTAAAAAACTGAATCTATGACCGGCAGGAATTTGTTGGTAAATGTGAATCTGCACAGTGGATGTAAGCTGCCAAGAGACATTTTTTTTGTTGAAAATAGGAAGTTTTGCCGTAAATTTAGATTTAATTAAGGCAGTGGATTTATTTTGACTGTGAGATTTATATGCAAAGTTATTGTTGCTTGTTCTTTCTGAACTTAAAATTGCTCTTGTTTAAAACTAAAAGGGGAGGAATGTAATAGATTTGTGTATTGACAGGTTAAGGCTGCCACCTTCTGGGTCACTATGGTAAAGGCAGTTGTTATGTTACGTTGTTGGCAAATGATAATTGAGCCTTTGCGGCACCTGTAATAACAGAGTCTGTCCCCGGAAGTAAGAAGTAAAGACGTGTTAAGTTGTTCTGCTCAGTCTGTTTATTGTCTTCCACCTGATATACTACACCACACACACAAGGTGGAGGCGGGAATCGAACCCCGACCCTTCGCAAATTGATCCGCGCAAATTTTGAACCAGATTATGAAGCAGTCACGTGATTCTCCACACGTGAGTGGAGGCGGTGCTTCGGGACGACACAGATCACGTTGAAAACGGATCAAGCTCCGTTACAGAGCTTCGTTTTTATATTTCAAGCATCGCAGGTGTTGGACGTTACATCACTAGGTGTGAGCGGTAAGTTCTGGGTGAAATGTGATGCTGTATGGGTGACAATGCAAGATGCTGCTCGTTGTTGTGACAGGACTGAGGTGTTGTGTCAGGACTGTTGTTGTGACAGGACTGAGATGTCGAGCTCTCTTTTTTATGTTTTTACAGTAAAAGACAAGTTTTCTTTCTGCATAGAAGCATTGTCAGGGTATTGTACTGTACTGTAATTCATGTGATTTTTTGAGGTTAATATATACGTTAATCGAGGATGAGAATTTTGAGTGAGTGAGTGAGAGAGAGAGAGAGAGAGAGAGAGAGAGAGAGAACGCAGGTCTCAGTTCTGGAAAATTCCACGCACTTGCTTCTTGGTGATGCTCGCGTTTGTCTGTGGACGCGGAATAGCAGTGTGATTAAAAACCCTTCTACCCACCCGATTTCCGATTGATATCACTGCCTTGGTGTTTACGTTTTTAAAGAAACAATATGTTACGAATGTAAATTTTACCAGCACAAAGCTGTAGCCTATATTTAAGATCTTTCTTGCTCGCTTTGAAAGTTCAGTAGCTGCCCAGCTGTAAATAATCAGAGTCATGAGGATTATAAACGTGCACAAGATATTATAACACAATATGTCTTGACCTTGATGCCATCTTCTGTCATGAGTCTAGGCAGCTGATCTGTTGTCAAGGGTTACTAGAGCACATCCAGTAAAGAGCATGAACATGACATTAATATCAAGATCATTTTCAAGTAAGAGGAAGAGAAGAGTTTTTATTTTTTTGGCCAGACAGTAACCTTGTAAGGGGATTAGATCAGCCTGGTCTGTTCAGCCTTACATATCTGATCTCAGCATCTGTTTTTGGCTTTGAGTGAACCCTGTGATAGTGAAATAGTTTGGAAAGAGAATCTGACAGGAAATAACACAGCAGCTTATCGGTATTGATGCAACATGTGTCTGCTTGGTAGATCTGACTAGAATTAGAAAATGGAGAGTATCTGATATTTGCAGAGACATGACTTGACTCGAGTCGGACTTAAGTCGCACATTTGAGACTTGAGACTTGCTTGGCAAATATTAAAAAAAGACTCGACTTGACTTTGACTTGACATTCATGACTTGAGACTTGACTCGGACTTGAGTTAAATGACTCGAAATAACTTGTTTTTTGTTTGTTTCTTTAAATCTGTTTTTAAACGCACGCAAGAGCGTAATCTAACAACGTGACGCAGCAGGCAAGCAGAGGGAGCGCGCGCACTAACTAATAAACCTTAACAGTCGTGACGAAACATGGAAGGCGCTACACCAAAAATAATTTCCGGTACCGAGATTTTTTGCAAGATGAGAAGAGAAGAACAGCAGTATGCGACCACATCGCTCACAATTGAATGACAAAGTTCTGTCTAATTCTATCTAATTTTTTTGCAAGCGCAATGTAGTGTAAATGGTTGGTCACTGTTTATGTGGAAATGTCAGCTTTTTTCCAATAGCACTTATAATTGGTCTTCAGTGTTAGGCTTTGAGTGAACAACGTATGGATTTTTTTTTATGGGGATGCACAATATATAAAAAACATAAATATAAAAATAAAAAAATTTCAGAGTTGCAAGCACAGCCATATTCCACAAAAAATGACTCGGACTTGCTTGAGACTTGAAGGTTAAGACTTGAGACTTACTTGAGACTTGCATACAGTATGTGTGACCTTCTCCCACCTCTGGATATTTGTGCACCAAGTAGAATGAAGTATAGCAAGGCATTGTATTTATATATTTGTATTAAGTCTTTACATAGAGAGAAATACAGTCTTTTATTCCCTGATGCTTTGTAGGTCTGAGACTAGAACCTGACTCCAAACTCTTCTGTAATAATGTATGCAATATGGCCTATTCACCAAGTGAGGGCAGCAGTAGAGATGGAGTCTGTTCTCAAGGAGCCACAGGGCATCATTTTCAGTAGTTACTCCTAATGTATTGTTTTTGTGTAATTTGTGCGTAAAGCCCTACGTGTGCATTAAAATGTGAAATGGTGGCGCAGAGGAAGGAAGTTGCAAATTTACATGAATAGGTTATGCAAATCTAAGGGCATGTAAATATTTTATATATTCTCTGCTTAGATCATGATGTACAAAAAAGTAATTACAGTTTGGTTGAGTGGCTTAGACTTATAGTGCTGGACTTGGTGTTTTACTTTTATCATCTCCTTGATACATCGGGGCCACACCCACACACACGTGTATATATAATAAATGATTAAAAATTATTTTATCACTACCAGTGTGAGTGTATGTACAGCATTTAATCTAATGTATTTTCTTTTATTTCTGTCTGTCTCTCTGTCTTGCAGAATGTAACGTATAGCCTTTAGTAGAGGAGAAACCACAGACGTCTTCCACAAAATATCCTCTTCAAGAGGAGCATCGGATGGATTATTTAAATCTTAATGGTAAATCAAAATAGAAATTCCCCTGAGAGTTGGTGGATGAATCTGTTCTAATATAAAAAGATGCCAAACCAAACTTTCTTTTTAAAGCAAACATATTAGTTGTAAAATTCTACCAGTAAATATTTAGACATGGCAGCATCAATGGAGGTAGCAGACATTACAGTAGTTGGACTTTATTTTATCCTTGTGCTGGGCATTGGATTCTTTGCTATGTGGAAGGCCAACCAGAGCAGTGTAAGTGGTTACTTTCTGGCTGGTCGAACTATGAACTGGGTGTTGATTGGAGCATCTCTGTTCGTCAGCAACATTGGCAGCGAGCACTTTATTGGCCTAGCTGGATCGGGAGCAGCAAGTGGTTTTGCTGTAGGCGCTTGGGAGTTCAACGCCATCCTTCTCCTTCAGCTTCTGGGCTGGGTGTTCATTCCAGTTTATATCCACTGTGGGGTGTACACAATGCCAGAATACCTCTTTAAGCGCTTTGGGGGAAAACGGCTAAAGGTTTACTTTGCTGGTCTTTCCCTTTTGCTCTACATCTTCACCAAACTGTCAGTGGACTTGTATGCAGGAGCTCTTTTCATCCAGGAGTCCTTAGGTTGGAATCTCTATCTTTCAATCATCCTGCTAATTGCCATGACAGCACTGCTGACAGTAACAGGTGGCCTGGTTGCGGTGATCTACACTGACACTATTCAGGCCATACTTATGATCAGCGGAGCTTTGAGCCTTACAGCCATCGGCCTGATCAAGGTGGGTGGACTAGATGGTTTAAGAGAGAAATACATGGAGGCTGTTCCAAATGTCACTGCCATTCTTGCCAGATACAACTATAGTTTTGAGTACACCAATTCCTGTCGCATCCACCCAAAGTCAAATTCCCTCAAGCTCCTACGAGGACCCCTTGATGAGGACATCCCCTGGCCTGGGTTCCTGTTAGGCCAGACTCCAGCATCCATCTGGTACTGGTGTGCTGACCAGGTCATAGTACAAAGGGTACTTGCAGCTAAGAACATTGCCCATGCAAAGGGCTCAACCCTAATGGCAGGCATACTGAAAATTCTTCCTATGTTCATCATCGTTATTCCAGGAATGATCTCCAGAATAATGTTTGTAGATGAGCTGGCATGTATCGGGCCTGAGCACTGCATGGCAGTGTGCCACAACCAGGCTGGCTGCTCTAACATTGCCTACCCTCGACTGGTCATGAGCATTATGCCAGTGGGTCTGCGTGGACTGATGATGGCTGTTATGATTGCTGCCCTCATGAGTGACTTGGACTCTATCTTCAACAGTGCCAGCACCATCTTCACCTTGGACATCTACAAGTTAGTGCGCAAGTGTGCCTCCTCGAGAGAGCTGGTTTTCGTAGGCCGAGTGTTCGTGATCATCATGGTAGGCATCAGCATTGCCTGGGTGCCAGTTATCATTAAGATGCAAGGTGGCCAAATGTACTTGTACATCCAAGAAATTGCAGGATATCTTACACCACCTATTGCTGCTCTCTTTCTGCTTGGCATCTTCTGGAAGCGTTGTAATGAGACAGGTGCCTTTTGGGGTGGCATGACTGGCTTTGTTCTGGGTACCACACGTCTTATCTTTGGTTTTGTCTATCGTGAGCCCCCCTGCAATCAGCCAGATGAACGACCTGCCTTCATCACACATGTCCACTATATGTATGTAGCCGCTGGACTCTTCTGGATCTCAGGCCTGGTAGCTGTGGTCATCAGTCTTTGTACTCCTCCTCCAAGCAAGGACAAGATTGTGCGCACCACCATGTGGGGACTACGCAATATGGAAAAGTTGCCTCTCACTGATCGGAAGGAGATCTACAAGCTGGCCAATAAAAGTTCTGCCTACTGTAATGGAGGTGGCACCTGCAAGAAAGAACTGCCTGTAGATGTTCAAAAAGAACAATGTCTTGATGGTGCTGATCTTAAACTCCTCATGCCTTTCCCTAGTCACCAGGATCCTACAACACCCAGCACAGAGGCACCAACCCCAGTGGAGACATACAGTAATGGGTGTGCAGAGTTGGTAGGGCAGAAGAATGGAGGCAAATGCAAGTGGGAGGCTTTCTGGTGCCTATTTAATTGGTTTTATAACCATGAGGAAGAAACCGTGGCATCAACACCAAAAATGATTGAAGAAGATGAACGTGTCATTCAGGAAATGCTTTATGAGCCCCCTAAAATCAAGCTTTTGCTAAACTTTTGGTTGGTAATAGTCTGTTCTGTGGGTGTCATCCTGTTTGTCTACTTCTCCCTGTAACATGTTGATATTCTCAATGTAAGCTGTCTGGATTCTCAAAAAACCCCCATGATTTACTTTATAGTCTTTCTAACAGGGACCTTCTGTATATTCTGAAAAAAAGATTTTTGTTCCATTGTCTTCAAATCAAATCACAAAAAGTGTGAAAACAAATTGTCAAATTGAATATACTACTGTACAACCAAAAGCACTACTGATACAGTTGACCTACATGTATTTAAAATCTGTGAATTCTACCTTATTTATTGTAAGCCCTTTCTTATCAAAACATCAAATATGGGGTGATGGTCTTGTATATGTATATATATATTTGTTGTTTATCCATTACAATGTGTAACATCATCCACAACTCTACAGAAGTAGTGAATTTGCCACTTATATTGTCTAATTAGTTAAAATGCTGAAACACTAGTAAATGTTAGAACATTTGAATATGAATTAAAGACCATTTTTTTAGATTTAGACCATATAGGAGTAAATAGGGAAGCACATGTTTATGTACAATTATGCTTTTCAGTGCTGTTGTAAGTGTTGTGAAATCTGCCTAAACATAACTCTTTAAGTGCTAGTGAGTATTCAGTCACTGTATCTCAATTTTGCTTCTTTTAATAAGAGTAATGTTTAGTGCACAAATGTTCACTATTCACCAATAAGCCTTCTTTTTAAGTAGAAATTCCCAGTTTGGGGATTTGATTAAATTCTGGTGAATAATTAATAAACTTTCACCACTGAAACATAAACTATATAAGCACAGCTAGTTTTCCTGTGGATGTCACAAAGTTGACCACCACAAAAAAACACCAGCTAGAAACATCTGCTTAAATCATAGTGAAGTTTCAATTTGAGTATATGTGAAAGCATATCACTTATCCCATGTCAGGTCCACTAAGCTTGGGATGTCCAATTTTGATTGCTGTGCAAAATATTTAGTTCTTCTAAAGGAAGAATTTCATTTTGTGGTTGTTGTGAGAACAGACATTGTCTTTTATACTGATATTGAATACACTGCTTAGTATAAGTGCAAATTAGTGGTTGTTTTTAGAGTAATATGAAGGTTTACTTACCAAAGCTGACTTTTGATTTCAGTAATTGGCATTATATCTGCAGTTAAAACTTTGCAGATATTTTGCTCTTCAAAATGTGTTGAATCAAGTTTCAAAATCTGGAAGGATAATTGGAATATTATTGTGTAGATAAATGATAAACATCATGCCATATGTTGATACTAAGAATGAGTAGGCTTATAAATGGTGTTATGAATCCTTGTTTTGGCAATCCCAATCAGTTAATGAATTAAATATAAAAGGTCTGCTATGTTACTGTATCTAACACTGACAAATATCTGGAAATAATCTGGATTAGTTACAATTTGGGATTATTCTTAGTTTTGTGGTCCAGCAGAAATGTTATGTGAATGAATGACAAAATAAAAAAAAAAAATCCTTGGATTTTTCTTTTTGTGGCTTTATTCTGCAGGGAAATGAGTGATAAACTGTGTAGTTACATACCGCTCAGGCTATCCTTACTACTGTTATTGGTTAGTCTAATAATGTCATTGTTAATATTATTAAATAATAATAATAATAAATAAATGCATAAATATACAGTGTATGTGTAATATATATATATATATATATATATATATATATATATATATATATATATATATATATATATATATATATATTTCACTAAACTATGGCCCATGGTCAGACATCTGCTTCTTCTAAAAATCCTTTTTTATATTTTCAGTTAGTGCTTTGGATAAAACAGGTTAAATCCTAAGCATTAAAAAGATAAGTCTGCAAATATATATATTTGGGAGCTTAGCATTTATATATAAATATGTTAGTGAGTAGGTTTGTCACAGATATTGTGGGTATTATTAAAAATGCCTTTTCAATTTTCAAAATGAAAAAAGACCATTTGTATGGTGCTTTTTGCAATTGACATTGTCTCAAAGCAGTTTTACAGAACATAAATAAACATAGAACAAAAGGTTAATATAAAGAATAATATAAAGATTAATAGAATACAAAATTCAAGATTAATATTAGATATATTTAAATGTGTATGTATTTATCCCAAATGAGCAAGTCTGAGGTGACTCAGGCAGCAGTGGCAAGGAAAAACTCCCTTAGATGGTAAGGAAGAAACCGTGAGAGGAACCAGACTCGATAGGGAACCCATCCTCATATTGGTGTGATTATAAATATACAGTCTGACAAAAGTTGTATTGATGCAAAAGATCACATGGAGTTCACATCTCCTCTATAGTATCGCAGAGTCCAACTGGAGCTGGTAGATCTTTAGATGCCTCAGGATTCTCAGAGTCGGCCTCATCTCAGTGGGGGTCCAAAATCTTCATTGCATGGAAGACGATTGGAGCTGGGTCAATTTCTGGATGCCCTCAGGGTGGGTAGAAAGAAGCGGTGGAGAGGGATTAACATAGATGCTGTTCATAATATTTGCAAGTCTGATGTAATAGTGCACAATATTAAGGATTGTATTATGTGTATGCCTGACTAAAGAGATAAGTTTTTAATCTACATTTAAACTGGGAAAGTGTCTCTGAGCCCTGAACACTATCAAGAAGACTATTCCAAAGTTTGGGAGCTAAATAAGAAGATGCTCTACCACTAGAACTACCAGGAGTCCTGAGTTCTTTCATCCCAGGGAGCGTGAAGGATTGTAACATGTTAGAAGACTAGTTAGATACATGGGAGCTAAACCAAGAGCCTTGTACTGTATGCAAGTAGCAGCAGTTTGTAATCAATTCTAAAATTAACAGGTAGCCTGTGTAGAGATGATAAAATTGGGGTTATATGATCATAATTTCTTGTGATAGTGAGATGCATTTTGGACTAACTGTAGCCTATTTATTAAAGATGCAGGACAACCACCTAGTAATGCATTACAATAGTCCAGTCTAGAGGTCATGAATGCATGAACTAGCTTCTCAGCATCAGATACAGATAGGATGTTTCTCAGCTTGGCAATATTTCTAAGGTGGAAGAAGGCTGTTTTTGTAGTATGGGTGATATGATTGTCAAAAGACAAGTTGCTGTCTAATATAACACTCAGGTCTTTCCAGTGTTGTAATGTAACGGAGTACAAATACTTCATTACTGTACTTAAGTAGAAATTTCACGTATCTGTACATTACTTAGCTATTTAAATTTGTCAACTTTCACTTTTACTCCACTACATTTCCTAGATAAAATGTATACTTTTACTCCGTTATATTTCCACTAAGCATCTTCGTTACTCGTTACTACAAAATAAAATCAGAAGAAATGTGTGTGACTGCAATAAGGGAGGTTTGGCGAATCACTGCTCCTAGATTGCATTACGCTCTGCACGCTCTACGGAGAAGCACAGGCACGCGCAGTCAGAGCTGGAGACATTTATCTATAACGTTAATCGGCTGAAAGCTGCAAATACGGCAACCAAAAGCAGTGAAATTTCACTATTCTTATTACCAGAGTTGATAGCACAAACAAAATATTAATGCAAACAATCCATTCAATACTAAATAAAAATAACATTTATTGATTTGGCCTTTATCTTGTGAATATTTTTTATTAATGACTGCATTCATTGGACACAGTGTTTGTAGAGAATGCAGACATACACGAACTGATCTGATTCAAGACTGGCATCATTACATCATGCATAAAATATTGGTGTCCACTTTTGCCATTTAATAATACCATAACTGGCTTACTATGTAGTCATATAATATATAATATAAAACTCTTCTTGTTTTAAATTCTCACTGAGGGCTAAAACCCCCTAAAGATGAAATCCTAGAACCGCCCCTGCTCTTATGCCTACCGAAAATCACTGAAATTTTACCTTTTACTTTTACTTCAAATCATTAAATATCAGAAAATTATTTTTGATACTTAAGTACAGTATATATATCAGATACTTTAAGACTTTTACTTGAGTAATATTCTAAAAGGGAACTTTCACTTCTACCAAAGTCTTTTTCTAGTATTATACTTGTACTTTTACTTAAGTATTGCTTTCTAATACTTTATACAACACTGGGTCTTTCACTGTTGTGCTACTAGTAACAGAACATCCCTCTAAATGGAAGTTGAATTGTGAGAGTTTCTGTGTACTGGTTTTTGGACCGATAAGTCTTATCGGAGTTTAACAACAGACAATTACAGCTCATCCAATCTTTTATCTCTCTAATGCACTGAGTTAATTTTGACAATTTAGCTATTTCGTCTTGTTTTGATGAGATATATAACTGTGTATAGTCAGCATAACAGTGGAAATTAATCCCATGTCTTCTAATAATGTTCCCTAATGGAAAAGCATGTATATCGAGAAAAGCAGAGGTCCTAGGACTGATCCTTGAGGGACCCCATAGTTAACTGCCAATAAACTGGAGGATTCACCATTTAATTCTACAAAATGGTATCAATCAGACAGGTAGGATCTAACCCAACTTAAAGCCTGTCCATGAATACCTGTGTAATTTTGTAAGCGATCTAGGAGAATGTTGTGATCTATAGTGTTGAATGCAGCACTAAGTTCAAGTAGAATTAGTAAGAACATACAGTCTTGGTCCAAAGCTAAGAACAAGTCATTTGTCACTTTCACAAGTGCAGTTTCTGTGCAACTGTATGATGGGGCCTAAAAACCTGACTGAAACTCTTCAAAGATATCGTTTTCATGCAAGAAGGAGCTCAGTTGAACAGACACTTTTCTAGTATTTTAGACATAAACAGAAGATGTGAAATAGGTCTGTAATTTGATAGTTCATTTGGATATAAATTCTGCTTCTTATTGAGTGGCCTAATAACTGCCAACTTGAAAGATTTAGGGATGTAACCTAAAGATAGCGAGGAGTTACAGTAATAATATTAAGAAGAGGCTCATCAGCTTTATGTAACACTTCTTTCAGTAATTTAGTTGGAATCTAGTGTTGTTGGTTTAACTGTAGTAAGCAGCTTATCTAACTCTTCCTGTCCTGTACTTGTAAAGCACTGTAGTTGTGAGTGTAGAGCTTTAGTTTTGACTGGGTCACAAGGTGCTCTCATATTTTGAACATCACCTATTTTGTTCCTGATTCTTTCAATTTTATCAGTGAAGAATCTCAAAGTCCTCACTACTGAACTGTGATGGAATAGTGTGTTTGGATTTCTGTTTTTTGTTAATCTAGCCACTGTAATAAATGAAAACCTGGGATGTTCTGGTTATTTTCTATGAGTTTGCTCAGGTGCTTAGCCCTAGCAGTTTTTAGAGCCTGTCTCTATTTATAAATAGAGGCATAGGTTATCCTGTTTCAGATTTTTTGTTATATTGGCATGTTTCAGTCATGGAAAATCCTATGAAATTTCCCTGAGTACATTGGGTTCAGTGTTTCACATTGAATTGCTAGGCTGCTTTGATTTAGTTGGACATTTGAACATGTACAGGCCTGATTGTGGATAGGTATTTCTAAGGGTGGTGCATAGCCATTAGGAAAACTGCACATTAGTGTACAAAGTTCATTAGAAATCCGTTGATTCTTGACATTATTTTTGTCAGTCAGTTTTAAGTTCTCATTGGTTCTCCCAGTTCAACCCCCAGAATTTTGTGAAAAAGTGAGACAAAAGAGAACTTTTAGAGAAAGGTTGTAATATTTCCATTGTTAATGACAAGCACTTTCATTTGTTTTTTGCCAAGTGACCTCTGAATATTTATAAATATCTCTATAAATATCTTTAAACATCTTAAAACTTTGTTGAACATGCATATCATACAGCTTTTTCAGAATAATTAAGATGAATAGACATTCCGATTTCATTTCTATAGACCGTCATTTTTTGCTGCAACAGAGAAAGTGTTAAATGTATACTTAGCTTTCTTAGGCTTAGCTTAACAGATTTAACATTGATACTTTTAACTTTTTTTAATGACTAAATAAAGAGAAACTTGTTTAAGCAGAACCACATTCATTGTTCATTTGTATCTGTATTTATTTGGATTCATAATCATCATATTCAATCATTTACTGACTGAAAAGTGACTGCTTTGTCCTTGTGAAGCGTGCAGTAGACCATGACCAATGTTTATGTACAGCAATGTTGGCATATTAAACATAAAGCTATTTGTATTGCTTTTATGGTTTTCAGAATACAAATTGGTTGATTTATTGAATGAAACACAAAAAATGCCATCTGCTGGAATGCAAAGGCAGCTATTCAACGTTTTGACCACAAGATGTCACTAGTGTACACCGTGTTGAAAAGCCTCGAGTAATGAAGCTTTGCATGATACACTTGAGGGGAAAGCCTCGCTGCTTCTCAAAGCGTCATCATCACTAGTTTTTAGAATGTCTTAACTGCAGCCCCAGTAAAGTTTTTGCCATTTTCTCCTGTGACTGTAGGTCGAAGCAGCTGCAGGAAATTATCTTGTGTAAAATATGAAAGCACTGAGGTATTTATGGGTAGATTTGTTAATAAAGTGGTTGGCATGGAAATTACAGTCAGACAGCTCAAAGATGAATTGGATAATGAAGTTAAAGACAGAGACTCTAGTGCACTCAATAGATTATGGATTTATTTCTTCTACTGCAAAGCTACAAACACAAAAAACAAAGCTAATTCTTTTGTTTTTTTGCTTTGAGATAAAAAGAGGAATATGCGACCATAGATCAGAATATGAGCTTTAATTTTCTAATGAAAGAACATGGTACATTTTGGATTGAACCTAAATATTCCTCCACAGCGAATCATCTGTTCCCACCTAGCTCGACCCTCGGCGTTCTCTACTCTCGCAACAATTAACTTCATGTCCTCTTTTAACACATCCATATATCACTACTTTGGCCTTCCTTTTTACCTCTCATAGATATATACACTAGATGTCGCCTTGTATACGGCAGTACATTGGAACGAATGCGTCAATTGAGCCGCCATCTTGGTACAGGGGACCCCTCCTCTTAATGCATTAGTGTCAATGTATCCACACCATAATAAAACAGTTTGTATCCCTCTCCAGTATGACATACTTTGCTCCCCTTCTACCTTGCTTCCTGCACACACAGTATATTTACCTTCCGTCTCTCCATGTCCACCAGCTCTCTACCTTTACCTGTCATTGTACCAATGTTAAGAGTAGCTATTCTCAGACACTTGAGATGTGTGATAGATCTAAAAAATGCATTGCCGATATAGTTGTTTTCTATGTTTGATGCATTGTTACATCTACAGTTTTTGATTATTAGATCACAAACAGATGACGTGAAAGCAAAGCACAATGACACAGAGCAAGAAAGGCTCTCTATCTGTAGCTAGAGACCCAGAGCTAGAAAGGCTCTCTATCTGTATTCCTCTTGTTTTATAGCACATACACGCACAAGCCTGATGTCACAGTAAGCCATTGTATGAAATGCTAAGCTGAAAATCAGGGTTGCAATTGCTTAGTTTCAAATACAAAAACTTTCTGTTGTGTGGGAATCCCAGAGTACAGATGAAGGTCATGCAGTGTTTTAAGGCAATCAATCTTTACTCCTACACTCCAAATTTGCTTGTGTTTGACTGAGAGCCTTCACTGTATATTTCTCAATACTTTATTCTTTAAAAATACTGTCTTTGTACTTTTTGTGAACTAATTTGTAGATTGTCATATTCAGTTTATTGACACTTCCACATCCCAGTTGTTAATTTCTACCTGCTTTATAAATCATGTTATCTGCTGCTCAGCAAGGAGCAGTTGAAGGAACAAAGTTTACTTTGAGAATACTGACATATTGACACAGAAAAGAAATCAGTTCCACAACATAAAACAGAACTTCATTTTCCAGAACTTCATTTTCCAGAACTTCTGTGTAAGTACTTGTGTAAGTACATCACACAGCTTTATTAGACAGCCAGCTGACTGCAAATGGATGAATATTAGATCTTTATCCTTCCTCATTCTACTCCTGTTTATTACACTGTATAATGTACAGTAATGTGAGATATTCAAAAAAATCTGCTTTGGCTATGATGACTTGCTGTCTGAAAGTCATAATTGCATGTGCTGTGGCTTTAAGAGTGATCTATTGATAAACCGTACTGAATAAGTAATGTTGATCTATAAACTATACATAGTATTAAGCATTTTATCTTGCCAAAGGTTGTATTTGGCAGAGCATATTCAAACCAAGAGCCAGGGTAATATTCCACTGTTATTTAACCAGCAATTCCAGAAGCCACCACGCAGCTTAAGAAGATCAGATTAAGTGCATCAGAAATGTTCTTCATTAGGCTGATGATTGTGTCAGTTAGCTGTATGGTCTGGTCTTTATAAGCATTCAGGTCTATGCTGAATTCAGAGTTTAAGATGACCCATTAGTTCCTCAGGATCTCTCGGTTGCACTATTATAAACTGTTGTAGAAAGGACATTATTTACATTTACATTATTTACTGGAGCGTGTCACCCAAATGAAGATGGTTTCCCTTCTGAGCATGGTTCTCTCTCTTCTGGTTCCATACTTCTGTAAAGCTGCTTTGAGCTTTGAGACAATGGGAATTGCTAAAAGCGCTATACAAATAAATTGAATTGATTAGCTTTCTGATTTGATTAGCAGAAAGAGTGGGTGTTAAATAACTGCCTAGAAGTTACAATAATGATACACTGTCATTATCAAGATCATGATTATGCAATAAGTTCTCTTACAGGAGTAGGGGATGCCTGTTTGTAATTATTTTGCTTATAGGACCAGGCTAGGCTAGGGCAAGGCTAATGAATGTGGGTGGGAGATAGAGGGAACATTATATAGTTTATATATAACTCTTAGAGGGGCTCAACCTTCAATAAGAATAAACGTCACTTCTGAGTATACACATTTCTACACCTCTTTTATAGCACAAAATATTCTATGTTTGTCTATATGGCAGATCTCACCTACTGGTCTCACCTACTGCTCTCTCTCTCTCTCTCTCTCTCTCTCTCACACACACACACACTTTCTCTCACACACTCTCTCTCTCTTTCATACACACACTCTCACTCTCTCTTTCTCTCTCTCTCTCTCTCTCTCTCTCTCTCTCTCTCACTCTCACACACACACACCCCTCTATCTCACACACACACTCTCTCTCTCACACACATATTTTACCACCTTCCTGCTCCCTTGTGTTTTTACTAACACAAGACCACTTATATATTTAACTGTTAGTGATTTTCCGAAAAGTTTGTAAAAGACAAAAAAAATTATTATTATTTTTTTAATAACCATTAGAGCAGTATTATCCAATTTTCGTCGCCCTCATAAGTAAATTGCAGACAATTTGTGGGGCTAAGAATAATAGAGGGTGTTCTGTAGAGCCTGTAGAAGGTGGGTGAGGCTTTAGAGGATATAGAAGCGTGTGTGTGTCCGCGCTCCTCCCACATGTACACACGCTGCAGGGCGGAGACAATAAACACAACTTACCTTTTTAAAAGCGTCTGTTGTATCGCTTATAACTTCCTCTAGTCACTTAGGGACTCAGACAGAAGCTGATAGACTAAGACCACATCCTGAATTAATTTGTTACCGACTTAAATTCAGTTATCTACAGCGACTACGTGTTGAAGACGTGGCCAAGTGCTGCCGTGCAAATAAGTGGCACTATTACTTCCGGAATTTCATTCAATGGGCTCGCGCAGCAACAACTTTATTTGTTTTTAAGTCGTATCTGTGTGCATGGTAAGTGTGGATTAACGCCTAATTTGATAAGCAGGGCTAAAATATGATGTAGTATGGATACCAGGAATAAGGGATAGAAGTAAACGCTGGTGCTTGTTGTGTTTTCAGCCGAGTGACAGGACGTATTGTCGTGTTCTCTGTTGTATGTCTGTACAATAAAAGACAAGTTTTCTTCTTACAGAGAATCTGTATTATTGTATTGTACTGTAATTCAGGGGATGTTTTCAGGTTAATTCATACGTTAATCGAGGCTGAAATTGGGAAACAGGAAAAGACAGAGAGAGAGAGAGAGAGAGAGAGAGAGAGAGAGAGAGAGAGAGAGAGAGAACGCAGGTCTCAGTTCTGGAAAATTCCACGCACTTCTTGGTGATGCTCGCGTTTGTCTGTGGACGCGGAATAGCAGTGTGATTAAAAACCCTTCTACCCACCCGATTTCCGATTGATATCACTGCCTTGTTGTTTACGTTTTTAAAGAAACAATATGTTACGAATGTAAATTTTACCAGCACAAAGCTGTAGCCTATATTTAAGATCTTTCTTGCTCGCTTTGAAAGTTCAGTAGCTGCCCAGCTGTAAATAATCAGAGTCATGAGGATTATAAACGTGCACAAGATATTATAACACAATATGTCTCGATGACCTTGATGCCATCTTCTGTCATGAGTCTAGGCAGCTGATCTGTTGCCAAGGGTTACTAGAGCACATCCAGTAAAGAGCATGAACATGACATTAATACCAAGATCATTTTCAAGTAAGAGGAAGAGAAGAGTTTTTATATTTTCTTGGCCAGACAGTAACCCTGTAAGGGGATTAGATCAGCCTGGTCTGTTCAGCCTTACATATCTGATCTCAGCATCTGTTTTTGGCTTTGAGTGAACCCTGTGATAGTGAAATAGTTTGGAAAGAGAATCTGACAGGAAATAACACAGCAGCTTATCAGTATTGATGCAACATGTGTCTGCTTGGTAGATCTGACTAGAATTAGAAAATGGAGAGTATCTGATATTTGTGCACCAAGTAGAATGAAGTATAGCAAGGCATTGTGTTAATGTATTTGTATTAAGTCTCTGCATAGAGAGAAGTACAGTTTTTTTTTTAGTCCCAGACGCTTTGTAGGTCTGAGACTAGAACTTGACTCGGTGTGTGAATCCAAACTCTTCTGTAATAATGTATGCAATACGGCATATTCACCAAGTGAGGGCAGCAGTAGAGATGGAGTCTGTTCTCGAAGAATCACAGGGCATCATTTTCAGTAGTTACAGAAGATACTTTATATGTATTTGTGCACATGAATAATCTGGATTCTAATTTGTGGGTAATTTTAGTCTTGATAAGGGAATGTAAATTTCTTAGTCTCTGCTCTGGCTCATGATGTACACCTGCTTTAGCAAGGTAGTATATGGAAAATGTATGTATATAGCAAGTGTTTAAATAGTTAATGTATTTGTATGAAAATAGTGTGTTAATCAGACAATAATAGTCAGTTGTGACCAGTGGCGGTTCTAGGATTTTTCTGTAATGGGGCCATTAAGGGGCCACATGTTACATTCAGGTGCTAAGTACAGGGTACATTCAAGCACACAAAATAATTTATACAGTACAGTGCAAATACATTTTGGCAACATTCCTTTTTCAAACACTCGAGTGCCGCCAATTGTTTGGGGGTGGAATCGCATCTGTGATCGTTGTGAAAAATTCTCCGGTTGCTCTTCTCGTCAACGATTGATGGAATGGGGGCCAATCAGGGGCCAATCAGATTTCAGCAGGGGCCAGGGCCCCTGTGGCCCCACCTCTAGAACCGCCCCTGGTTGTGACAATGTAAATTTGAAAGGAATGCAGTAGTTTTGTATTCATTCACTTTGTTTATTAACTGTTAAAAAATAAAAATAATTATAAAATAGTTGAATAGGATAGACTTACTGTGCTGGACCTAGTGATTTACTTACTTTTGTCATAGTCTTTTAAATAGGGACAGTTCAATCAAGCAGTTTAGTGGTTAATATGCTCAGATTATCCAATCTGACTATATTAAGAGTGTGTAACATTTTGAATGATACAGTTTCTGGTGCTAGAATGATAAAATAAGCAACATGAGGGTTGGAAATTTTGTTCTCCTTCACACACACACCCATACACACATGCACATTCGTTTGTACGTACAGATGTGTGTATGTGTATATATATGTGTATATATATATATATATATATATATATATATATATATATATATATATATATATATATATATATATATATATATATATATACTGTGTATATGTAAATAAAATTATACTCATTATTATAAACATTTTGTATGCTTATTCTGTGTTTGTCTCTCTGTCTTGCAGAATGTAAACTATAGCCTTTATTAGATGAGACACCTGAGACCTCTTCCACAAAATATCCCCTTCAAGAGTTGCATCGGATGGATTATTTCCTTATTTGCATCTTATTGCTTAAACCAAATTGAAATTTCCAAATTGAGAGATGGTAGATGAATCTGTTGCCATCTAAAAAGACACCAAACCAAATAAGATGTTTTTTTTGTATAATTTGCAAATTTCTTTGAATTAGTTATATATTTGTATTATTTAAAACTCTACCAGTAAATATTTAGACATGGCAGCAACAATGGAGGTAGCAGACATTGCAGTAGTTGGACTTTATTTTATCCTTGTGCTGGGCATTGGATTCTTTGCCATGTGGAAGGCCAACCGCAGCAGTGTAAGTGGTTACTTTCTGGCTGGTCGAACTATGAACTGGGTGTTGATTGGAGCATCTCTGTTCGTCAGCAACATTGGCAGCGAGCACTTTATTGGCCTAGCTGGCTCAGGAGCAGCAAGTGGTTTTGCTGTAGGTGCTTGGGAGTTCAACGCCATTTTTCTCCTTCAGCTTCTGGGCTGGGTGTTCATTCCAGTTTATATCCACTGTGGGGTGTACACAATGCCAGAATACCTCTTAAAGCGCTTTGGGGGAAAACGGCTAAAGGTTTACTTTGCTGGTCTTTCCCTTTTGCTCTACATCTTCACCAAACTGTCAGTGGACTTGTATGCAGGAGCTCTTTTCATCCAGGAGTCCTTAGGTTGGAATCTCTATCTTTCAATAATCCTGCTAATTGCCATGACAGCACTGCTGACAGTAACAGGTGGCCTGGTTGCGGTGATCTACACTGACACTATTCAGGCCATACTTATGATCAGCGGAGCTTTGAGCCTTACAGCCATCGGCCTGATCAAGGTGGGTGGACTAGATGGTTTAAGAGAGAAATACATGGAGGCTGTTCCAAATGTCACTGCCATTCTTGCCAGATACAACTATAGTTTTGAGTACACCAATTCCTGTCGCATCCACCCAAAGTCAAATTCCCTCAAGCTCCTACGAGGACCCCTTGATGAGGACATCCCCTGGCCTGGGTTCCTGTTAGGCCAGACTCCAGCATCCATCTGGTACTGGTGTGCTGACCAGGTCATAGTACAAAGGGTGCTTGCAGCTAAGAACATTGCCCATGCAAAGGGCTCTACCCTAATGGCAGGCATACTGAAAATTCTTCCTATGTTCATCATCGTTATTCCAGGAATGATCTCCAGAATAATGTTTGCAGATGAGCTGGCATGTATCGGGCCTGAGCACTGCATGGCAGTGTGCCACAACCAGGCTGGCTGCTCTAACATTGCCTACCCTCGACTGGTCATGAGCATTATGCCAGTGGGTCTGCGTGGACTGATGATGGCTGTTATGATTGCTGCCCTCATGAGTGACTTGGACTCTATCTTCAACAGTGCCAGCACCATCTTCACCTTGGACATCTACAAGTTAGTGCGCAAGTGTGCCTCCTCGAGAGAGCTGGTTTTCGTAGGCCGAGTGTTCGTGATCATCATGGTAGGCATCAGCATTGCCTGGGTGCCAGTTATCATTAAGATGCAAGGTGGCCAAATGTACTTGTACATCCAAGAAATTGCAGGATATCTTACACCACCTATTGCTGCTCTCTTTTTGCTTGGCATCTTCTGGAAGCGTTGTAACGAGACAGGTGCCTTTTGGGGTGGCATGACTGGCTTTGTTCTGGGTACCACACGTCTTATCTTTGGTTTTGTCTATCGTGAGCCCCCCTGCAATCAGCCAGATGAACGACCTGCCTTCATCACACATGTCCACTATATGTATGTAGCCGCTGGACTCTTCTGGATCTCAGGCCTGGTAGCTGTGGTCATCAGTCTTTGTACTCCTCCTCCAAGCAAGGACAAGATTGTGCGCACCACCATGTGGGGACTACGCAATATGGAAAAGTTGACTCTGACTGATCGGAAGGAGGTCTACAAGCTGGCCAATAAAAATTCTGCTCACTGCAATGGCAATGGCACCTCCCAGGAAGACCTGCCTGTAGATGCTCAAAAAGAACAATGTCTTGATGGTGCTGATCTTAAACTCCTAATGCCTTCCCCTAGTGACCAGGATCCTACAACCCCCAGCACAGACGCACCAACCCCAGTGGAGACATACAGTAATGGGCGTGCAGAGTTGGTAGGGCAGAAGAATGGAGGCAAAAGCAAGTGGGGGGCTTTCTGGTGCCTATTTAATTGGTTTTGTAAACCTAAGGAACAGACAGCGGCATCAACACCAAAAGTCATTATAGAAGATGAACGTGTCATTCAGGAAATGCTTTATGAGCCCCCTAAAATCAAGCTTTTGCTAAACTTTTGTTTGGTAATAGTCTGTTCTGTGGGTGTCATCATGTTTGTCTACTTCTCCCTGTAACATGTTGATCTTCTCAATGTACACAAATGTGATATATTTATGACTGCAAAAGCTGTTTGGATTCTTTAAAAACATGATTTTGTAGTTTTTATAAGAGGGACTTTCTGTATATTCTGAAAAAAGGTTTGTTTGTTCCATTGACTTCAAAGTAAATCACCAATTGTGTGAATATATTATAACCAAAAGCACTACTGATACAATGGACCGTTATATATTATGTAATAACTGTAAAATCTGTGAATTCTACCTTATTTATTGTAAGCCCTTCCTTATCAAAGCATCAAACATGGGGTGATGGCTGTGTTTTGTATATGCGTTTATATTTGTTGTTGATCCATTACAATGTGTAATATCATTCAAAACTAAACAATAGTAAATTTTCCACCTTATTGTCTAATATATCGTCGCTGTCAGGCGGAATCCTCGTATCTCCAAAACCGTTATTTTTCAGGAAATTAAAAAAACGCCGTACCTTTTCTGCAGTGCACAGGGTTTAGTCCGCGTTGCAGTTGGTTTTTCTTGCGCTAAATTCCTGTCCTCAGACGAGCACCAGAACTAGCGGGGGTCAAGATTTTTTTTTCATTGAGCCCAGTGTTTTGAAGACATTTACCTCAGAAGACGTGTTGATTCGCTGCGACTCTTCTTGAGGAGAAATATGCCGCGAAGCTCTCTGGCGGAGTGAAGAAGAGGTGGTAGTTGAAGTGTCCAATGGAGTTATGAGATTTGCGCTCAAGCTATTTTCAAGACTTTAGATTGGTTAATAACTTGTAAAAATAACAGACCCACGTGGGGACTGACCAATAGCATCGATATGTGAAAAAATATGAAATTGATAAAATTTGGACATACGAGGTTTCCGCTCGACAGCGACGATATATAGGATGTGGTAGCCTAATGTTTAAGGTGTTGGACTATTGATCAGAAGGTCATTAGGTCTAATCCCAGGCCCACCAAGCTGCCACTGCTGGGCCCCTGAGCAAGGCACTTAACCCTCAGTTGCTCAGTTGTATAAAAATGTAAGTCACTGTGGATAAGGGTGTCTGCTAAATGCCATAAATGTGAATATAGTAGTAAATAGGGAAACGGATGTTTTATGTACAATTATGCTTTTCAGTGCTGTTGTAAGTGTTGTGAAATCTGCCTAAACATAACTGTTTCTAAGTGCTAGTTCGAATTCAGTCACTGTATCTCTATTGAGCTCCTTTTAATTTGTTTTATTGCAGTATCCCATAAATCATCAATGTCTAAGAGCAATGTTTAGTGCACATATGTACACAAATGCATTATTCACCACTAAAATGCCTTCTTTTCAAGTTGAAATCCAAAATTTGGGTATTGGATGAAATTCTGATTGCTGTGCAAAATATTTAGTTCTTCTAGAGGAAGAATTTAATTTTGTGGGTGTTGTAAGAACATGCACTGTTTTTATACTCATTTTGAATACACTGTTTATTATAAGAGCAAATTAGTGGTTGTTTTTCGGTAAATGCAGATATGAAGGATTAGTTACCAAAACTGACTGTTTAGATGACAGGAATTGGCATCATAAAGCGTTACCAATATATTGCTCTTCGGATTGTGTTAAGTCAAGTTTCAGAAACTTGGAAGTATAATTGGAATATTATTATTTAGATCGAAATACCATGCCATGTGTTGATGCTAAAACTGAGTAGGATTCAAATTGTGTTATGAGGCCTTATTTTGGCATTTTCCCCTCAGTTAATGAATTACATGTAAAAGGTCTGCTATGTTAGGTGCCACTGAATCCACAACTGGATTAGTTAAAATTTGGATTATTCCAGCATAAATAGGTAATGTGACAAAATAAAAAAAAAAAATCTTTGGATTCTACTTCTTGTGGTTTTATTTAGCAAGGAATTGATTGATAAACTGGGTAGTTACATTTTTAGAAATAACTTATGCTACCCTTCCTTCTGTTATTACTGTTAGTCTGATCATTTTTTTGTTAATATTTTCAGTTTAGTAAACTATGGCCCGGGTTCAGACATCTGCTTCACTTTATCTGTTTTGTCTCAGAAAGACTGAAATCAAATGTAAATGCTGCATTGCAATTCCACTTATTACTGCATTACAATTTCCAGTTACTGCTTTGGATAAAACTGGTTGGACCATTAGCATTCTAAAATAAATCTGCAAATCCTTTTTTCCGCTTAAAATCAAAACAGAACAGACATTCCCGACTACATAGACCCCTATGTTTTGCTGCAACTTGCAGTCAGAGAAAGTGTTAGATGTATACATAGCTTGAATTAGCTTGATATGTTAATCACTTCTCAGATTAGTCGTAAATGAACAGATTTAACAGTTTGATACTTTGAATTTTTTTATGACTAAATAAAGACAAACTTGTTTGGGCAGAACCAGATGTTGAAGGTTGCTCATTTGTCCCATTCATTCATTCATTCATTCATTCATTCATCCGTGTGTGTGTGTGTGTGTGTGTGTGTGTGTGTGTATGTATGTATGTACAGTATGTATGTGTCTTCATTAACAGCTTTGTTCTTGTCAAGCTTGCAGTAGACCAGGAGCTTATCTTGGGAATAAGCAGCATGATGTTGGGATTCATCCCAAAGTGAATTCCATTCCAGTCTACTGCACATTTAATACATTTTGTTGGATGGAAACATACATAGAAAATAAACAGACAGTAACCTAAACTTAGGATCTCAATTGTGTCACTTTTGATAAAAATGTCAGACATATAAAATGAATCTTGTAAAAAGAAATTGTGGTTATACCTGGAAAGGTTTATTGAAACAAGTTGAAACCCAAAACAATTATTTTCAAAATTGAAACCGAAAGAATTAAATGATGATAACATTTTGACCATGTTGATTTGGCTGCGTATATGAACATAGGAAACAATGTTTTGTGGATTAAAATTTGTTTGCAGCCATCATTAGCTCCAAACATCCCCAAAGCACCAATAACCTATTTTATACTATCATGCATTTTCCGGAATATGCATTTCATACTTTTTTCACACTCAATCATTTGTTCCTCCACCAGCCATTCCCCTTTCAGCATTTTCACTGTGTGTAAGCCAATAACCATCTGTTTTTTTTTGATTGAAAAGAGATTACAGCTGCTCACCTTCATATACATACCTCAGTGAACCATAAAACAGTCAATTATAATAATATTGTTCTGAACATCCTTAAAGATGAGAAAGCATGTGTGATGAAAAATGCTGGCATCTAAAGCTATATTCTTATACAGGAAGGCATTGAAACAAGTCGGTAAAGAATGATGGCACAGAACATACACACCAATGATACTGTAATTCCACCTCACATAATGTACTTCTAGTGTTGGTCAGTGTTACTATGTCTTCAGCCATTTCCTTGCAAGTACCTTTGTGTGGATCAGATCACTACCTTCTAAAACAGCATAAACAGCAAGGCATCAAGCACTGGAAAAACCTTTGGTTTGATTTTTTTTTTTTACATTATTGAAATATGTCAACATTTTGCCTAATAGTATTAATTTTAGAATTAAATAATTCTGAAGTTCTGGAGTTACTTGACTGTTATTAAACCTGAAAAAGTAGTTGTTACCTTTTAAATCAATGTATCAATCCAAATTGCCCTACTAAAGCACACTGCAAATTCAGTCAAGAATACTTAGAATAGAAATCTGCAGACTTTAGGATGCTTATGTAAAGTACATGACCATCTGAGTGCTCTGGTTAAGATGCGACATGATATATATGTGTGTGATATTTAGACTAGCAGAAGATAAGTTATGGCAATATTGACAACAGAATAACTTGTAAAGAAATCCACAAATGTGTAGAGAAAATGTATTAAATAATCTTACATAAAAGTGATATTTTATTGCATCAATTGACAATATTGACTATTCTATTCTTTCAACTTACAGTATACTTCCTAGTAAATACCTTAGTAATGATTTAGTTAATAGCTTTAAGTTTATGCAAACTGCATTTATATTAATTTATTTGGCATATATCTTATACTGTAGAGCTGCAAATGAGTCATTATGTGACTATTTGAATGGAATAACAATGAACTAATAAACAGAAAATATAGCCTCTTTCATCAAAAAGCATCTTATGTAAAATTTCACACATCTAAAGCAGTGTTTCCACCTCCCTGTCATTTGCATCTGTCTGACAATTAGTCCATATGTCTGTCACTGTCTCACATGTCTGACATACTGGATACGTTTAAAAATCATATCATATAGACTAAAATGGTGACTAAAGTAGTGTATCTTTTGGACACATACATTAAATCTCTCAAAATACAGCAACAAATAACATATATGATATAAAACATTTCTGCATAAGTGTGACCTTCTGTTAACAAATTAGATTAGGCTCATTGGGAGCAGAATAAAACAAGACTAAAGGAATCACCATTAAAAGTGGTTTAATAACTGACCCATATTTAAATTTTATGCATACACACACATACACACGCACACTGCACACATTGTGCTGGGTTTATTTCTGGACAGAAAATATACTTCCTATTTTTAAGTTGTTTTCTGTGTGTCAGAGAGCTCTCAGTTTTTTTTGCCTCACCGTTTTTGTTTTTACAGTATCTGTGCTTATCCCTCCCTTTACCCCAGATGACACACCCACTCTTATTCCTTCTATTTTTCTCCGTTGCTCTCAGCCTGTCAATCCACTTCACAGTACTTTTCCACTAACAGCATACATATGCCTCTAAATATCGAAATATAAATGACTACATGCAAGTTTGAGTGGAACACTGATTTCTGCATGTGTGTCTTCACCACAAACTCAAACAAGTATTTTGACATGCAAAAGTAATCTAACACCTGTTATTATAATGATTTGAGCGGAGTGTCTTCATGTAGGAAGTTTTGAATAAGCTTTGGGTGTTTGATGCAATGATTAATTCATGGTCCCGTATCAAAAACAGGACCTCGTGTGCTCTAATCTGGTTTCAGTTACCCTTTAGTGCAATCACAGGATATCAAATTTGAGTGTTTTTAGTTTTTTCAATTCTTGAAACTTTTGTTTCCATGAATGCTCAATCGAGTCTGTTAGGTTTTTTTTTTGGTGTTCTATTTCTGTAAACTGTCCCTGCGGCATTTTAAGCATAGGAAAATTCACACATAAATCACCATATTAATTTTAATGGTCAAACTGGAATTATGAGTATGCAACGTTTAAAAGTAGAATTTGAGAATTTTTTTTATTTGAATAAATAGCAAAAAAAAAAAAACTATGTGAATGTGTCAAAAACATGCTGGGATTTAGAGTCATGTTCTCAAAGATTTTTCTCAAAACCCGTTGATCTCTCTGCACTCATACTGATTAAAATAAGCTTACTAATAATTGTATCAGAGAGCAGTTACCTGTCATTTTCACAAACCCTAAACTGGCAAATTTTAGTCTCCGGAATTTTTCACTTATGCTGATCTCTCTCTCTCTCTCTCTCTCTCTCTCTCTCTCTCTCTCTCTCTCTCTCTCTCTCTCTCTCTCTCTCTCTCTCTCTCTCTCTCTCTCTGTCTCTCTCTCTCTCTCTTTCTCTCTCACACACTCTCACTCTCTCACTCTCTCCCTTGACAAGTGTGTCGGAGCGTTTTCATGGGCGGTGTCTGCTATTTTTGACAGTGGAAAAGTACTGGCAGTTACAAAGATACAGTGGGCTGCCTTTTGTTCATTGTAGCTGCACAATAAGAAACTGCAGATGCATTTCAAAATCTAGGACTAATCTCTATGGACTAAACACTGTCCATCTGATTTTGTTTTTGTTTTTTTGTACTTTTTTTTTGTAACTGAGACATTTTTACCATGGTTAATTCCACAACATGCTTTAAGTAAAAGTCAGTTATGGATTTTTACCTTCTTAATACCTAGTAATAAAACAGCTGATTCACCTGCATGCAGAATATGCTCGTGTGTGTTTGTGTTCAACCAGAGTCACAGAAAAGTTGCTTTTGGGGAATAGTAAACAGAATTCCTGGATTATTAATGGTTAAACATGGTTAATGTGGAACATTGCAAATGATTACCTTCAATACTTAGTTCCCATTAAGCAGGCATGCAGTAAATCAAGTAGGCATCTATACACTTTAACATATTCTACAGACATTTATTTTTATTTTATTGTTTTTAATGAAGCCAATAGTTGAAATATGCCGAACATATCTGAACATGTCTGTCCCTGCCTGATCTTCTTGACAATATAATTGACATTATATTGTGGTAGATATACTACCATAGATAAAGACAACAATCCTGCCCTTCATAATTTCAACTTAAACTGTCACATTAGATTAGACAAAAACTTTTCTTTAATCTTGTCTAAGCTTGTTTGGCCACTGAACTCAATCAACCCATTTATCTGCCAAATGGTACAAAATGCAGTCCCAATTATTCTCTATGCATGAAACGTGTATACTAACGTGTTTACCTATCTAGCTTCATGGTTTGAAGGCTCTTACCTCAATACGTAAATGCTTAACTACTAATGATAAAATGTATGTTAACATGGTTCAATTTAAGACAGAGAGAAACACCAATTAAAATGAATGCTGGAAGGATTCATTAATAATGCTTTATGAGTTTGTCAGTCTATGCACTGACTGTCTTTTTCTTTGACCACTCTTCTTTTTTAACAATTTAGCATGAGAACTATAATCTTTTTTTGTTTATGATATTCAAAATTTACTTCTCTGACCCACTTAAAAAAAAATAAGAAAAAAATGTCATGTCATTCACATACATACGTAATCGCATTTTCATAGAGTGGAAATTAATATAATTTGTGTAAATGAAAACACACCCTGTGGTTTACCTATATTTAAAACAAATAAATCTGAATAAACCTCATCCAATAAACTCTCTGACAAACTGTGGAAATCTCTAGAAAGGTCACAATTCATAGGCTATTCTATTTTATAAAACTATCATATTAAAAATATATACATACTGTTAACCAGGGCATGAAACCAGGTACAAAACCTATCCTTAGAATTTGTTTTAAAATGGCCACTTATATTTGTCCAAAATAATATGAAAGATCATCAACTATGATTATGATACAGCATGACATATGGTTTTCTCCATGATTCTCCTGTTTTAGGTTTTACATGCATTCACATAAACAGCAATAAAAAAACCACTATTTAGTACAATTAGTATGTGGTTTTGTATTTGGATCAGTGTTTAGATTCATGCCTCTTTCAGAAATAATGATATGGCAAGCATCTGAGCTGCAATGATACAGTATGTGTGTTCTACGTTTCCAGTTTGAACCTAACAACTTTGAAAATTAAATTCTATGAATAATTATTGCAGTAACCCAAGGAACCTTGAAAAAAATACACATAATATCCATCAATTTTACTTTTCTTTGAATATTATAATGGACTCATTTTCAATTCCTGTTTGCTTTGTTTACTTTTACATTACATGTGATATCTTTGTCCTGATTGGCATAAGTTCCTGACAGACACATTGAGCCTGACACCTTTTGTGCCTAAAGTTTATTCATGATGGTATTTTGTGTTTCAGCTGGAGTATGACACAACACCGGATGTAAATCACAATTACAGGATTGGAAAACCCATAATACAATAATCATATATTTTATTTTTCATTTTTAATGGACACACTAGAGATTTTAAGTTATCAGTGCTTAGTGTTTTATTATGCTTTATTATGGTACAATGAAAATCCACATACTGCTAAAGCAAGACGGAAGATAACTGGAAGCAATGACCTTTCCCAACACGTGTGTGTTAATTTGTGAATTTGTTTAAGCCAAAACACAATGGACTCAGCTGTTTCACAGTGTATGTTGTGCCTTGGACAAAAACAATGCCATGATGTCAGTCCAAAACAAACACGCACACACTAGCACCAGCTTGTCTTGTGGATTCCCATGAGCCTTGTTTAACAGGCTCCTGCTACTGTGCTTCATGAGGACCCCTGGCTAAAGCTGTTAGACATAGACAATCAGTCTGGGAGCTTCTATGTACATAAACGAATAGGTAATGTGTCAAAATCATAACAATATTTTTTAATATAATAATTATAATCATTTTTACTGTTTTTGTAAATAATTTTTTTAAGCTCGCCTAGTTGGTTTATTTTTGATAGTCATATGCATAACTCAAGCTTAAGATTCTAATTTAAATTTAATTTAATTTGCCACACAGAATGACATTGTGAAAAATACACAGTATGACATTGTGAAATGCTTGCATGACTGTCTTCTGATCAGAAAGAGTTAAAATTGTATAGAGTTACAGTAGATTTCTGAGGTATAGCTGTAAGGACAGATACATTTAAAAAGAATAAAACTTAAAATTATATAAAGTAAAATGTGAGGAAGGTAAAAAAAAATATACAAAGCAGATATGTTTCATTATAGATGCAAAATAGGCTCTGTGCAAATGAGCTGAGTGTAATAATGATTAGAATGTGCAATGTGCAATATCTTAATTATCCAGTCTTTGTTCGGGTGTGTGAGTGTGTGTACATGAAGAACCAAATCCGATTGTTCCTCAATTCTTGGTGTTGTGTTCTGGTTGAGGGCCTGAATGGCCTGCGGGAAGAAGCTTCTTCTCGTTCGCTCTGTGTTCGCCTTTATGTAGCAGAAGTGCTTCCCTGACTGGAACAGAGAGAAAAGTCCATTGTTCTGTTGGCTGAGGTCCTTTACTATCTTAAAGGCCTTGGTTCAGCACCACTTGCTGTAGGTGGACTGCAGGTCAGGGAGCTCAGTGTGAATGAGGCACTCAGCTGATTGCACCACTCTCCAGAGCCCGTCTGTCCTGCTTGATGCTGCTTTGATGCTGTGAGTCCCTCCAAAATTCATGAAAGAACAAAATTAAAACTAATCAGAGATGATCCTAGGACTCTTACAGCAACATTAAAGCAGGTGCAGAAATATCTGATACTGTAAGTACTGGCAACTCTCTGAATGTAACAAACAATCTATCGTGGTTCTTAACTTTCTTAGCTACTTGGTAGGGTGGTTGGTGGATGCCTTTTTCATTTTCTCTGCCTCATCGCCCCAAATTATTTGGCAACTAAACAAGACATCAGTTGGGCCTGAAGATGAAGAAAGCATTTCACCTTCCATCACAACAATGACCCAAAGGTTAAAGTCAAGCTCGACAAAGAAATGACTTCAGAAGTAGATCAGTGTTTTAGAATGGCTGTCAGATCCCAGACCTAAATCCTACCAAAAACTTGTAATGATTTACATGAAAAAGGGCTGTTCATTTTAACATAAATTAAATTGTGTGCATGATATGCAACCATGTTTTTGTAAGCTTCTTAAATAATTTTATTTGTTTTTCATTTGAATTTTTAGTCTACATCAATTTTAAGATTGAAAAAGCCTGACAATATTTATTTTGGTTTAAATTTTTTGACACAAAAACCTTTTTATGAATGGTATGCAGTCTGTTTAATAGTTTGTATTCTGCCAGTGATTTTGAGATTTTGGTATGTTTTTATATGTTGAAACAGGTATCAAAGGTCTGGAGTTCATAATGGCCATGCCTTTAGAAATAAGTGTCACAAGAATCTTGTATGGCAAGTGGTCTCTAAGATCTTTCTGGTCACCCATGTGAGAAGAATGCATTGGGTTGAAAAGACATGGTCTTTAAGGTAAGAAGGAATCTTTATATCTTCAGAATTTATTTTAAGTGCATTGCAAGCACCAATAAAATTGGTCCCCAATCAGAGCAAAGTGTCTGGTAGGTCCTTGAACTAGCAGAGAATCTCTGTAAAGCAGTAATGAAGGATGAGGTTAGCAGGCTTCAATGTCTGCTCCTTGATGCTGAATAGTATAGCCCAGCATTAAATTTTCTGCAAAGCCTCCTCTAGTTCACCTGAATACATCTAACATTTGTAAATATTGGGTATCGGCAGTTCTGTCAGGTGGCATACAGTATCACAATTTATTTGCTCCTCTGTTCATCTTCTTAGCTTTTTGTGAACCTCAAACTTATGTATGACTTATGAGACCAGCCCCCAGTATCACGTAATCTATCCAGTATGCATCCAATAATCCAAAAAACAACTGTAATATGGCTCCCTTTGTGGGAAACACTTCTTTGTAGGTTTGTTGTACAGTACCTTTCAGAGTAGGATCTGGCTTTGTCTATAGGCTTGGCTAGCTGAGGCTCAACCAACCTGCATTATTTTTTTGCAAGCTCAAAAGAGGTTTTAGTATTCAAAGAAACAACATGAGGACATAGTTCGCCAGCCATAGATGTGGAACTCTAAAGACTGGAAAACTGTTCCTGGAAACCAGTTGGTAGTCTTTGGTCGAGTGATTGATACAGGACATGTTACGCTATCAGCTGGGATATGTTCATTACTGATCCAGTGCTGGTGGTTGGGATTTTTGTGAATCTCAAAGTCCCGTTCATCTATGATTAGGTTTGATCAGTTGTTTGATCCAGAGTCTTTGTTTATCAGCTGGTAAAGAGGCTTGAACAGATAGAGAACTGCGCCTTGGCTTTCGACTGTTGAATTTCTCTTTATTATCTATGCTCAAAACTCAAAACAAAGATTCTGTAAATACTGATGATCAGTGGATTATGGGTTGATCTACACACTTCAATGATCACCCAAGGTTAAGACATTGCAAATGAAGTATAATGTGGTCCATCACACTGCTCGTGAAATTTGTGAAACAATCGACCATTGTGTGAACTTGAAGAATGTCTTGACATAGGAGAATAAGGATAGCTGTCTATGGTTCCAGAGGTGGGATCTTATCTGATTCTGACTTGAGATATTGTTCAGCTACCTCTGGTCAAGGTATCTGATCTATCATCTGACAGCATATCACATTCTATAAAAGTGTAGAGAGAGCTTTGTGCTCTCCCATCCATATGAAATTGTTTGCTTATCATCCAACCGTTTTTATTACTACAGAGCATGTTTTAAAAATATATGGTACTCCAACTGCCTTGATGTTAAAGTGGTCAATGTAGTTACTCTGCTCATAAAGAACAGTGTATAATTTAAGGGCTTGTTTTCTTTTTGACAAGACAGATTTTTTTTATGATGATATTACTTGGGTTGCTCTTCCACAATCGTATTTTCCTGCTGCTCCCACGTTGAACTCTGGTAGGTACTCTGGTTTCAGAGTTCCATGAAGCCAGCCCTCAATGTAGTGCAGAGGAATGTTTGTCCCTATTACACTATTTGCTCTGTACAAGCTTTGGTGCAAGAACAGTTTTAGATGTTCACTATAGTTAACCAAACATGTCCTTAGCAGGAATCTCCAGGACCTGTGCTTCTGTAATAGCAGCAGCTTTCTCCCACTGTAGTGTTGGCAGGTTTGCTTGAAGCACTATTTTCTTTTTGGCTGTTTTAGGAGCAGCTCTCTATTTCTCTACTACGTATAACTGACGTTTTATCGATCCGATACTCACTGACCAAAGGAGACTTGTGCCTTTGTCCCCTCTGCTTTTTCCTCTTGATCTAAGAGACTTCACTTGCAGATGAACACTGACTTTCATGTGAGGTTCTAGAGCAGGGGTCTGCCAATCTTTGTGAGCAAAAGAGCCATTTTGGCCTCTCTCACCAAATAAAGTTTACCCAGAGCCGCAAAACATTTTTGTTTTTTATATAAATAAAGCAATTTGATGTTATATGCAGACGTAGTTTGCCAGTTGGCTAGTTGAACCACTAGGTGACACTAGTATAATTTCTAGTAAAATATAATTACTAGTATAATTTATACCTTTTTGTCCCTGGCAACACATGGATATTTTCTATTCATATCCAGCAGGCAACTTATCACAAATGCTGTATGCATGTAATAAGGAGGAGGCATACGGCTGTGGATCCATGTGCAGCAGAGGTGTTTATTAGAAAACACTGACAGGGTCGTACAGGCAGAGATCAGAACGGGCAAAACAGCAGTGAGAGAGAGAAGGCAGAATCAGAATCAGGGACAGGCAAAAGGTCGGGACAGGCGGCAATCAATCAGAATATCAAGAGGCAAAACAGGACAGGAAAACCAGGAACACAGGAATACAGAAAACGCTCAGAATGACTGTACTAAGACTAGTCGAGACCTCGCACAGGTAAGCAGTTCTGGCGTGAATATATACGAGCCGGAGATGAGGAACAGCTGGTGCGGTAATCAGGAAGGGAGGTGGCTGATGGGAAGTGTAGTCCGGAAGCGCGTTAGTACTCAGGGGACGCGTCTCTATGGCGACGCTCGTCCGGCGGTTCGTTACGCGTGACAATGCATCATTTGGAAATGTCTTTCGCATTACTTTTTTTTTGTTTGCCAATTCTTCACCACATGTCAAACATGCAGACAGGGCAGTATTGTTGGCAGTGAAAGCTAATAAATCCGTCCACACAGCATTACGCTCTCTGTTTTCATTTGAGATGCTTCGTTTATTAGATTTGTCCATAGTTAACTAATGAGAGCAGTGGTCTGGACCTCAGTATTAGATACTTGCGGATCAAGGTGTGGGAAGCAGGCAAGAACTGATATATGGTTTGAAAAGGCTGAAAAGCTGCATAGCTGCTCCAAAGCTGTGGGTTGCTGAGAAAAGCAGTGCAATATAAATTATTATCATGTATTTGATCTATTTTTCCATCTACAAATTGCAAACTGATGGATGAGTTGTTGTTGTAGCTTAAACTTTCCAAGTTGCTGTGGAATTTAATTTCTTATTATTCTATGCACTAATTTACTATGTAATAATGCCATTCAGTTACAGTATATCACTGCAGTTTCTCTCTGAGACTGTAAATAATAATGTATGATATCAACACTATAAACCATATACTAGCAGACATCAGGTTTCAAAACATGAATATAACAATGAACGCCTTTCTCCTATGAACTTATCAGGCTTCATGGCCATTTACAGCAGTAACTTCCACTTAGAATAAACCTTTCACACCAGTGTCACTAATATAATAATAGAATGTCTCTAATAAAAAATACTCATTTAAGTACAATTGCTCACAGTTTTTTCCATCATTGCAAATACTGACAGTTATGACAGTGTGTCTTTTTAAAGCTGTTTAAGTTCAAAATCATTTAGAAATCTGAATAATTTTCCAGCCTTACCTACAGCTAGTTATGTGAGCTTGACTACTAGGGAGGTTTTATTCACATTAGTACTTGAATGGATTCGCTTTAGCTAAAATCACTTTAACAGAAGTTGGAGTAATACAAGTCCTCCCGCTCAGAGAGCAGAACTTCCTAGCCACAGATGGCTGTGCCGTTTAAATGGGCTTTCTGTTGCACCACACTAGAGCCTAAGTAAAACATCTGACATTGTTTAAGGTTAATATGAAATTATGTAAATCCCTCATGAACACCTAATGTTCTCTAGGCTTATATCCCTCTATGAAGCTCCACATCCAGGAGAGCTTCCTTATGCCTAAAAGAATGTATTTGTTACTCAAATTAACCTCATTTTAATTCAGTAGTTTAGGGCCTATAATTACTGTACCAGTGTATTAACCCTGTTAGAGAGGTGTTTGTACAGCAAGAAAACAAAAGGTTAAGTATTTCAAAAATGCTCATTATAATGCTTGATAAAGAAGCAAGACTTTATTCTTTGTTTGAAGACAGCCAGGGGAAGTTTGTCCGGTGACAGTACAGAGATGAGTCTTAATTCTTGTCTTCCTTGTAGACAAGAATTAAGTGATATTGACCAAAAAGGATTGAGTTTCAAAAGGGAATATAAAGCAAGGGTTGATAGGTGCCTTGAGGTAGGTAGAGATATAGGTAGATATGTAGGTTTGGCTTTGTTGGCAAGCACAACTTTATATTTACAGGATATATAACTGTAGGAAATGAGTAGAGGGATGCAATGGGTGATGCTGTTAATCAAGCCATTGCAGAAACCCAATTATCAATATTTTATCATGAAGTATCTGCATGCAAAATTGTAAGCATTAGCACAATTATACATTACATATTTGCATATTGCAGCTTGTTTAAAAAAGAGCCATTGATCATAAAAAATATGTTTATTTCTTTGACATGCCTTTCTTCCAGATTTGGCATGATGATGATGATCTTAAACTAGCCTTCTAGGTGAGGCTGAAGCAGAAATAGTCAAATTTTAGTCAAATTCTAGTTTACTTTGCAAACAGAAAGAAACTATTTCTTTGATATGGCTTTATGTTACGGCTGATTATGTAACAATTTTGCATGATCATGTTGATCTAGCCTTCCAGCTGATGTTAAAGTAGCAGTAGTCAAATTTTATTAAGGCAACCAAAAGTAAAAATATTACTTTGCAACCCACTATACCCTAGTTTCTATCAGTTTTGTAATGTAAATCTATTAAAACCAGCCTAATGGGAGCACTTCCTCAGAGCTGCTGGAACAACCTTTGGTCACAACCACTGATTTACACTATTCCACACTCCCCCTTACAATTATATTCGGCGAAGGGAACCAAACATGGATTCCTCTCATTCTCTGGATTCCACATGGGCAGCTAGTAAATCTCTATCCCAATAAGCCTATGATTCCCCTGTTAAAGCAATCATTCATCAGAAAATAAGCTTAATAGAGAAAAATTAAATATGTTTTAGTGTTGGAAAATACATCAGGCTTTGGAATTATGTTTTTTGTTAAAGATGACAGAAAATGAGGCAAAGCTGAACTTGTTCTCTGAACTGCTAAGGATCTATACTTTACACAGGATACCACAGATTATAGCTATGTATGAGGTTCCAGATAGAAAGTATTTTTCTCAGTGCTGCTTTTTGTGAAATCCTGTTGAAAATAGCTCTGAGCACATGTTATTAATGAAGATCCCCTTCTGCCTATATAAAAGGTCAGCACTCTATCTTTCAGACATTTATTAGATGAGACCCCATAATAGACTTAAAAGTAAGAACTGTTTTTTGTCAACTTAAGCAGAAATAAACAGATTGCAGAAAATAGATAATGTTGAAATTCTTGAGTACAGACTTCCACAAGCTTTTGTTTCTGTCAGCCCATTGTTGTAAATGTCAAAAGTTTCATGGCATTTACAGTATTAATCTGTCACACTCCCTTGAGTTAATTGCCCTTTTCTCTTTATTTCTCATTATCAAAAGATCCTTTAGCATTTTATAATAAAAACATGACACAGATCAAGGACAATGTGCTGTTTATTTTTACACGAAGATCTTTACTATTCCTTGTTACTTTCTGCGGTATCAGTTTGTTGGCCTGATAATATGAAAAAAACAAAACAGGAATTATAAGTGTGCGATGGTTGCAAAGTCACACTAAATTGCTCAAGATGTATTTCTTTGCTGTTAGAAAGATACCGAATACAACACAGTCACAACATTGACAACTTATCTTACAAACCAGAGGAGAAAGGAAGCATGGGAGTGTGGGGTGGAAAAGTACTGTATAAACATAGTGTTCTTCCACACAAGTGTAATGATATTCTTACTAAAGCCTTTTTCAAAATTTTCCCACACATTTTCCCCCCATCTTTACTGGATTTCAACAAACTTTTCACTTAGACTATGCTTAAATGTTGCATGTAACACAGATCAAGCATAAAAAGTTCTATGTAGATTTACAACATTTGGCAAATGCTATTTTCCAGCATTACTAATGCCTACTTGTAATGCTTACTTCACTTACTCGTAACTACAAGTATATACATCAATTATCCTCAACATCTTTTAGGAGACAATCCAGACCTGAAATGTCCCTGGCTGACAGTTTAGCAGTTTAATGTTAACTATTCTTGGGAAAAGATTCTGCCATTCTGTTGTCAATGTTGTTTATATGCAGTAAAGTGTTCAATCTGCATTGGATTATTTAGTCATATTGTGGTGTTTTTCTCTAACCTGTCACAGTGTTCCAGCATCTTGCTAATGGCTTATTTGTCACCCTCTTTGAATTTTTGTAAATACTTTGAGTTGTAGACCCTTTGAGAATACTAAAATATAATCATGCAGTTTTAAAGGGCAAGTCAACATGGTCATGATGACCTCTTCCCCTCCACCGCCACCGGTCTTCGAGATCTCCACCAGGAACCTCTTCTCCCCTCTACGCGAGATGGAATGCAACACAGTGACAATTACAGACTTCATCATCTGCCATGCCCGTGCTACTGTGGCTAAAGATAAGGTACGCACTTGCTGTTTATCTGGTGCTCATGTTCTTGGTGTCGCTGCACAAGTACCTGGGATCCTGAGCAAGAACACTGGAGCTGTTTTCCTTCATGCCGACATGGACAACACCAGACCGAGGCAGTCGGAGATCCTGAAGAAGGGCTTCAATACCCTGGTGTAAATGGTTTGCAGCACATCACCCACAGCAAGGATCATCACGTCTGGGCCGCTTCCCTTGTACCAGCAAGAAATAAAGAGATTCAGTATACCTTATACCTTAAATGAATGGTTAGTCATGGTCATGATCTGTCAGAATCTACTCTTTATTGACAAATGGAATTTTTTTGGAGTGTCCTAGGCTATTCCATGCAGATAGCCTTCACCCCAGCAAAGTTGGAGCCAAAATCCTCTCCGACAACATCTCCTGGGCGCTGCACACCATCTGACTGGCAAATTACAATTTGAATCAAAATTTTGATAGCTATACTTCACCTCACCATCAAATTGATACCAATGTACACAGAGCCGATCGGCCCTATACGCTCACTACGAAAGTTGCGTAGGGCCCCGCAAATTACACTCCCCCTGCCTCATTTTACAGCGCGTGTTAATTTTACTGTGTAGATAACAATATGAAGTGGAGCTATCCATCTGGCCATGAAAAGAGAAAAAAAATACAAAATGAGAGTGAAATGCGAGAACAGCAATCAGGTAAACTTGTATTCTCTTCAAGTTTGATGTCAGCAAGAGCAAATAACAGTAAAGTTAAGTTGATGTGATTCTGTCTCTAGTCTCTATCTGACTAGCTAAATTAGCTGTGCAGTGCTGCCAGTGCATCTCTTGGCCTGTCTGTCACACAAAAATTTATTGCGTGAACATTCGCGTGAATAAACGCCCGTGTTTATAAACGGCAGCTCAATAACCGCCCCGCGCGTGAACATGCGTTCATATGCGCGTGCAATCGTGAATGAAATGACACGCGCGCTTTCCAGCAGCAACATCTGCGTTGGGACCAGTACAAAAAGTAGCGTGATAGAACTCCTAATGACAATGTTTATAGTCTCTCAATCAAGGTTACAACAACGTTAATGCAATATGGAAACCAATGGATTTACATTGGAATGGGCATAATGCCAGGTCAATATGAATGCACATCCCTCAGTAAATAATAACCATCAGGGATCAAGTATTGCTGTCATGCATACTACAGTATAGAACACAGTGATACGGTATGGCAAGCCATTTTAGCTTTTATACATTCACATGATATGGATTTTTGATATCAAGAATTCAGTTTTCAATACTTAAAATGTAAACATTAAGAGTGTGATTTCTAGTAGTAACCATATTTTTGATATCAGGAATTACATTTAAATTCATTTGCTAATATTCAACTCAAAATTCTATTTAAAATATTCCATTCAATAAAGATTTGTTTATACATCATTCAATTCTGTATTGTTTTACTCTTTGACGGAGAGATGGAGTAAACTTTTTTAAAAGGAGGGAGGTTTGTAGTGGGAGCAGTGGGGTGTCAAGTGTGAATGTGTGGCAAATGGTTTACATGGCTCACGGGTCAGGTAGAAGGGCCCCTTAGCAGAATTTTGCTTAGGGCCCCAGGGAGGTCAGGCTCGGCTCTGAATGTACACGTAGCTTATCCTATGGAAAGTGTGTCTGTTCAACAAGTAGTGATATCAGAAAGTAAATACATGAATAGTTCTCTAAATAATCTTACTGTAATTAGACCAGGAAAATGTCAAAGAAACAAACAAACATTTCCTAAAGTTTGGGCTTCTGAACATTAGATCACTTGCACCCAAAGCACTTGTAAATTAAATCATCTTGGAAAATAGCTTACTGCACTCTGCCTTGCTGAAACTTGGCTTAAAATAAATGATTACATTGGTCTAAATGAGTCTACCCCATCAGGATATATCTATATGTATGAGCCTTATTTGCTTACGGTTGCTCAGAGAACACATTATAGATTTAATTCTTTTGAAGTGCTTCTTCTTAATGCACTTTTGGACATACACATGAAAAATCCCTGATGTCTCTTGCTCTGGCAACTGTGTATAGGCCCCCAGGTCCCTACAATGATTTTCTTTTTTTCTTTCAAAGAATTTTCTTGTTTTCTTTCAGACCTATTGGTTAATTTTAAAAAAAGCATTAATTATAGTGGATTTTAGCATTCACATTGACAGTACAAATAATGCTTTAGGGCTCACATTTATGGACCTATTAAACTCATTTATGCTTAAACAAAACATCTCTAACAATTCACCGTCTTAATTATACGCTAGATTTAAATATATAACACAGAATAGATGTCACTGATATAGATATCATACCTCAAAGTCATGAAATCACAGACCATTACCTCATACTGTACACACTATCTGCAGAACAGACAAACCATGTCTCACCACGTTACCGACTTGGTAGAACTACTATTCCGACCACTAAAGTCAGATTTACAAATAATCTGCCTGATCTGTCTTACTATACCCTTAAACCCAAATTATCTAGATGTAATGACTAACTTCTTCACTAGCACATAATAAACTGTTGTCTCCATCTGATTAAAGAAGGTTAGGGACAAAACACCTGCACCATGGTATGATGATCATATTCACACCCTCAAGAGAGCAAACGGTAACCTTGAGCGAAAGTGGAGAAAAAGTAAATTAGAGGTTTTGCTATAATAGTTTATTGTGTCTAATAAAGCTGCCCCAGAAAACATTTTTATATTTTGAATATCAAAATATTAATTTGATTTGAGTATATCAATATTAATTATTAATAATAAAAAAAGAGTATATTAATAATTTGAATATCTAATTTTTTGTTTGATTAGACACTTTTTTGAACATCTACACTGCCAAGGTTATGTCAAGTCCTCATGCCAATTAAGAAAGAGTGATTCTTAACTCTAGGCAAGTTTAAACATTGTCTCCAAGCAGCTATAATAAGACAACATGAATACTTTCCTTAGTTGTAATGCTAACACTACAGTTACAGTACATGTGCCATCTTGCACTAAACATATTTAAATATGAGATAATTATGAGTTCAGTCATGCAATAATCACAAAGTAATTATAAGCTAACCATACATTTGACATTAGTCTTACTCATGTGTGAATGGTGATCAGTTAATAACAACTTCAGTACATGTTAGCACATGTTTGTTAGTTACTGTGTTATGTAACATGTAGGGGTAAACTAAATCAATACTGTTCTATATGAAAGAATATAAACTGAATGTGCATAATTTCAAATTATTTACATTTGTGGGGAAAGAAGGAGTGCTATGGGCGCTTGCATCCCAGATCACATACTGTAGTACTACCACAGTGGGATTTGAATAGAAATGGATAGAGGTAAGCTTAACTCTCAATTAGTTCATGGTTAATACATCATTATTTAAGTAATAATTCACGTTTAATTACTTATGAATTTATATGAATTTTTTTTATTTATGTACACTTATTTTAAAGCTGCTCTTTTCATATTTTAGACTTCCAGTGATTCATTTAACTGTATATCATCTGAACAATTAAGTTATGTTAACTGTCACTATTATTTGGCAAACTAAATAGTTAATTTTACAGATCAAATTCAGAGGGGATCCTCCTTTGATCTCTCTTCAAGTCATTCCACATGTTTTCCACATGATTGGATTTGGGTCTGACTAGCCAATTTCAAAATCTTTATCTTCTTCATCTGAAGCTATTTCTTCATTGATTTAGAATTGTACGTTGGGTTCTCATGATGAAACATCTTCAGCTGTCTAAAAGAGGCCTGCAGGCATAATTCCCTTTATCTTGACAGGAGCCCTAGTCCCAGCTCAGCAGATGCAGCTCTAGAGCATGATTAACCCCATTCCTATCAACCCCTTTCCTGATTGTGACGTTTCAGCAATGATATTCTGTAAATCCTCACTCTCACTCACTCATTTTCTACCGCTTATCCGAAATATCTCGGGTCACGGGGAGCCTGTGCCTGTCTCAGGCTTCATTGGGCATCAAGGCAGGATACACCCTGGACGGAGTGCCAACCCATCGCAGGGCACACACACTCTCTCATTCATTCATGCAATCACACACTACAGACAATTTTCCAGAGATGCCAATCAACCTACTGTACCATGCATGTCTTTGGACCAGGGGAGTAAACGGAGTGCCCGGAGGAAACCCCCAAGGCACGGGGAGAAAATGCAAACTCCACACACACAAGGTGGAGGCAGGAATCGAACCCCCAACCCTGGAGGTGTGAGGCAAATGTGCTAACCACTAAGCCCCCCTCTGTAAATCCTTTGTAAATCCTTTGTAAGCATTTTGAAGATCATGGCTTCTTGAAACCAACATGTCATGCAAATCCTATAGAAACAGCTGATCTTTATTTGAGGTTAACCAGAATCACTTCATCAGTGACAGGTGTATGATAATTTCATTTGATGTATATTACATGTGTGAGAATGTGATTGCTTAACTCTCAGCATAGCCTGGTGCTCCATTATAAAAGTATTTTATCACAACATTCCTCATCTCACTTTTCTGTTTAAATGTCTTGTCAGCTGCTAAAAATGAAAGGTATTTTGCTCTTCAGAATTTGCCACGCAAAAAGTGCTTCTGGCTTTCAAACGAAGAAGAAAGAGAATTATGTGGTAGGAGGGGTAAAAAAGCACTGACATATTATTTTGGCTTTGTTGTGATATTGGCTGATCCTCAGGTGTCAGTGAAAAATTCCGTCTTTCTCTGCATAAGATAATAAACTTCAAGGTACCGTGATGATTAATGTGTTCAAAGAGGGTGTGAGTAAAAGAGAGTGAGAACACACGAAGGACACAATAACCTACTGTAATATCTGTCACTTTATTTGAATGAGGTTCAGAGGAAAGGACTCTTTAAAAATGAGGCTTGTTAATAAAAGAAAAAACTTTCACTGAAACCTAATAAAATCTGCTCCACTTGTATAAACACTGGTGCTGTCCAAATATGTAAGCCTCAAGAGTTGTAACAAGGGAGGTAGCAGTATATTTACTTAAATATTAATATCAATATTCTAGCCTCATTGAACTCCACTTTGAGGTACGTTCTGAGCCAACAAAAAGGATTATAGGCTCTGCATCAGATTATTTTCTTCTTAACATGTCAGTGTAATCACTTTCATTGAAATCATTGTCATTACACACACACACACACACACACAGAAACACAGCGCGTGATAGGTACAGTATGAAATGTTTCGCATTTGTTTGAAGCAACAATGTTTGTTGCACACTATTGTGTGCACACTATTATGCCATGTTTTCATTAACCTCTTAATAAATGACAACTACTTTCTGAATATTTTGTCTATGTGTGTGTAAATGGTAAATGTATGCAGTGAACATCAGAATTACTGGCACCTTGAATGTAACTGAGCGATAAGAAATGTGTCTTAAACACCCAAAGATTCACCACATGTATATCTGAACTGAAACCTGATTCATTGATTCCACACTCACTTTCTCGTTCACTGTACTTCCACCCACAGTCTCACATAAAAGTGACTCCTTTGCTCATGGCAGTACAGCTTACCCTGTGTTTCTGTCGTTACCAAGCATTTGTTTATTGATTGTCTTTCTGATCCTGTTTCTGGTTTTGTTAACTTGTTCTTGCTTGCCGTAGTGTTTGTTTATCACATGGTCTGTGTCAGTTATTTTGACGTTAATCTGCCTAGTGATTAGAACTTTTTTCATTATGTTATAAAGAGTGTCTAAACCTGCAAATGCATCTCCATCTGTCTCAGTCCCTGTATTGTGACTAAACAATAATATATGCAATACTGTAAGTGATACTCTATGCATAAAATATGCTAAATTAAATTGTATGTAAGTCAGTGAATAATTAATTTTGAGTTATGTGGTAGTGATTTTAATTAATATTATGATATGGTGATTATGATCTCTCTTGATGGGAATAACAGCAGTGAGCCTCTTCCTACAATGTCTAACAAGCCACTTAAAGACACTTAAAGATGATGTTGATTCACTTCACCATGTTTAACATTTCAAGATGCTTTATATTGTGCATGTGGAATTCATTCCACAGGTTTTCATCAGTATGCTTATTCATCTCATTTAAAAAAAGTTTCATTTTATTGTGCTCAAAGGATGTCATTGTGCCAAGTATTTTCTGTTGCTTCTTTATTACTGTATCCATTACTTAACTTTTGTCTTTCTTGCTGGAAACTGATAAGACCATTTCTTTTATAACAGAAAAGAATTCGGTCTATGATCCAGAAAAATGCAAGTTTGAATGCTATATATGTATCACAGTCATCTGTGGCTCCAAGAGAGCAAAACTAGCTTTGCCCAAAGAGCAGGAGAGGTGGCATTATTCTCTCTTCCCCCTGTCAATCACAGTGACACTAGCCACTCATGGACAGCTGTGAGCTTGCATATGCAGGAGGTTTGCAGATATCACTGAGTGTTATGCTGCTCTGTGACACAGTATTCCTGAAGATTATGTATTTGAAATAATATGTATATATATAATTCAATGTAGGTCAGCTCAATATTGTCTGTGCAATTCACAATGACAGTGATACCACTTACCTGGAAACCTTTAGGTGGCATCCCTGGATTTCAGTACTTATATCCATATGTTTGGCAAACACTTTATCCAACTTACAATTGTGGAAGAATTCAATCTAATTATAGATTACACTGGCAATTATAGGTGCATTGATCAAGATTTGCCAAAATTTGTCAAGATTAGGTCTTTAGCAATTATGTAGATATAGTTCAACATTACTGTTTTTTTACTTAAACCCTCCCAATTCCCACCCATGTACAGAAAACCATGGCATCAATTATTACAGAAAGTTCAGTTGAGAGAGGTAATGACATTGCATTTAAGCAAGGAAGTAGGCTGTTTTTAAGGGACTTACTTTGTGATTTAAGTTAGAAAATTTCCCGATAGCACGGCCATATGCTAGTTTATATGAAAGGAAGATAAAAGAAGATTATATGAAATCGTTAACAGATGGCTTCAGAACTGCATGCCATTCATCATACTGTATATCTCTTTATTGTATTTGGCAGTTTATGACATGTCATTACAGTTATGCAGCCAGACTTATCATCAAACCGTGTTACCCAAGAGCTTTTGGTACAACAAAAAAAAAGGGGTTATTTGTCATCCTGGGCAGCAAACTCACAATGTCTGACATGTCTCCAAGTTTTAGCATATTAGCCATTCAACTGCTTGTTATTCAACCGCTTGTTTATATTAATACAATTGTAAAAAAAAAATACACAAGATCTGTGGATATACTTTAGCAGGGTTTAGCAAAACTTTAGCTTTGAAGCGAGTGTGACATGTCCAAGCCCCCCGCACAAAAAGAGACTAAAAGAAAAAGAGAAATGAAAACTATCATTTTTGATGTTTATCTGACTAAAAGTTACTCCTTCCTTCTGTGACCACATGTTTAACGACTACAGTGTCTAAGCAGACTGCACCCAGTTAACAAGCTGCTGTTAGAATTGTTTTAATAATTAGATTTTGCCTTAAGATAGCATAGCTGATAGGCTTCTGTCCAACTCTGTAACAAGACTAATGCTTTCTTCTTTATATCATTGTCAGGGGAGTTTTTGGCTCACTGTTAGAAACAATGCTGAAATTTAAAGCACTTTTTACTTTGTTATTTTTTGGTTCAAGTAAAAGAAGTCCTGGCAACCCCGGTCAGTGAATCTACCAATGTCTGATTTATATGCAAGTAAAGAAACTCTTGTTGACAAACTTATCAGGTAGTTGTTAGTTTTGTGTTTATTTCTGAAAAACATATTCATCCATCCTGTATTTTCATAGTTTCTCATAGTCTGGTTAGCAGTATATCTGGGATGTTTTGGCAGACTCATGCTTATAAAACATTAGTATTCATCTAATGTAATTTGATTGTTAGCTCTTTGACAAAAATGGACTGTAATCCTATTTCCTATGACCTTAGTCCTATAAATGCTGATCTGTAATTTTAAAAAATTAGATTAGAAACCTATCAATATCTAAATATTTTGGGCTCAGATGAAATATTTCTGCAACCACCTCACTGGGATATATCGCTTCTCTGAGATGCTTTATCACTGCCATTCTTCCATCACACTTAAATCACCATTGATAAGCTCTTAGACCTTCATGGCTCACCTCCAAATGCTTGATGACACATATTTAATCTATATATTTGCCATTTTCATAGTCAATAGATAATGAGCAGGACATGAAATGCTCCAATTAACATATGCTTTGGTGTTTTTAATGTATAGTACAGAGTACACGTCTGTACACATCTTGTGACATCTGTTTCTACTTGTTTAATCAGATCGCCACACCAGTCTTTTGTGGACAATACAGAAGAACCCTGTTTTAGTATTTTATTTGATCTAACTACAAAATTAAATACAAAAAAATTCAAACAATATCCATTTTGACTACATCAGGACTGTTTTCAGTAAAAACTATAAATATGTCTATCCAGCATATTGAATCCATAAGAGATCAATGGAGAAGGGTAAGACTGTTTTAAGTTAACAGAAAGGTTACAGTAACTCAGATAACCACTCTGTACAATTGTCGTGAGCAGAAAAGAATCTAAGAATGCACAACATGTCGAAACATTAAACGAATGGCCCCATGTCAGGCTTCTGCTTCTGTCAGTCAAGAACAGAAAACTGAGGCTACAGTGGGCACAGACTCACTAACACTAAACAGTTAAAGACTGGTGTAGCCTGGTCTGTTGAATGTTGATTTCTGCTGAGGCACACAGATGGTCAGAATCTGACACCAACAGCATGAATCCATGTACCCAGCCTGCCTTGTGTCAACAGTACAGGCTGGTAAAAGGTCGTGCCATGTTTTCATACAGTAGCACACTTTGGGTCAATAATACCAATTAACCATCACTTGAATGCCACTGTTTGAGTATTGTCGCTGAACATGTCCATCCCTTCATGGTTAGATCCAGTATGATAATGCGGAATAATGAGGAACTTTTGGGTCAGAGCAAATTCTGAGTTCACCATAGACCCAACACTAATTCCTTCCTGCCAAAGTCTTCAAATAATTGCTGATAAAGACCAGACAATGCATCGGACTGACGCGAAAATGATTCAAAGGATGCATGGCATTCTGCGGGTGGCCCCATCCACAACAATCCCATGAGTGACTGGCTGACCATACGGATCAATCCCTGGCAGTTTGCACACCGGTGGACGAGATTCAATGTTTGGTATGATTGTAATTATGTGAGAAAAATGTACATTATGTGCAAAGTGCAGACAGAGACTCGGGCAAGACTAGCTATGACAGCATAACTAAAACCTGAGCGACTTGCAAGGGTGGTAAGCTGTACCCTTTTATACTGGAGGCGCTACCATAAAGCCTGCACCTTTTGATCGAAGTAGGTGTCATGGATCATAAAAAAAAAAAAAAAAAAAAATAGATTGCTCAGGTACTGTGGCATGAGACCATTTAGTGCTTTATAGGTCATTAATACAATTTTATATTATATGTGAAATTTGACTGTGAGTCATTGCAATGTGGATAAGATAGAGGTAATGTGTTCATCTCTTCTGGTTCTAGTTAGGATACTAGCTGCTGCGTTCTGGACTAACTGGAGCTTGCTTATGCTCCTACTGGAACATAAAGCAAAGCATTACAGTATTCCAAACTAGAGGTAACAAATGCATGAACTAGTGTTTCTGCATCATTTAATGACAACATATTTCTTATCTTAGCAACATTTATGAGATGAAGGAAGGCTACCCATGTGATATTATTCATGTGAACTTTAAATGAGAGATCAGTGTCAAAAATCACACCAAGGTCTTTTACTGCTGCACATGATGAAATCCAGAGTTACTCTATAATCAGAAACCTTACTTCTGGCTGCCTGTGGTCCTAGTAAAAGCACTTCTGTCTTGTCAGAGTTAAGCAGAAGGCAGTTAGTAAGCATTCACTGCCTGATGTCCTTCTCACAATCTTCAGTCTTATTAAGCTGGTGACTAACATCTGACTTAGCTAAAACATATTGCTGTGTGTCATCAGCATAACAGAGGAAGCTAATACTGTGTTTACGACTAATTGGATCAAGGGATAGTACTGTATATATAGGGAGAAAAGCAATGGGCCTAAAACAGAACCCTGCAGAACACCGAACTTTACGGAATAGTCACCATTTAAATCTATGAACTGATAGTGATCAATCAAATAAGACCTGAGCCAGGAGAGTGCTGTCCCTTTAACATCAACAATATGTTTTTGACCGTCAAATAAAAAAGCATGGTCAATGGTATCAAAAGTTGAACTAAGATCAAGTAACATCAGCAAAGAGACACAACCCTGATCAGAGGCCACTAACAGGCCATTTACAACTTTAGCCAGTATATTAAATAATCTAAACTGGTTATTTAATTAAATAAAAATGTAGGATTATGTTTGTTACTGTATCTTCACATAGGCTGGAGAAATACATTGATCTAGCAGCACTAAGAGATTTTTTGTAGCTACTGTATGAAGGCTTTCCTTTCATGCTAATTATAATACTGATAATTTAGTTTGATGCCATTTACGCTCTAATTACATAGCTGATTGTTTTAAAGTTCATGTGTCGTCATTGTAACAGGGTGCTAGTTTTTTCTATTTAATTACTTTCCTTTTAAGTAAAGCTACCAAATCTAGGGTGTAGCAAAATCCAATCATAGATGACAATTCTGGGAGACTATTGGTAAATCTCTCTGTGGTAAAAAACATAAATGTACGTCTAAACAAAATGAGATTATGGTCTGAGATAGCTTTAAATTGAAATAGTATGACTATATTTTTTATATTTTATCCTGAGGTTAGAATGAGATCAAGAGCGTGACATCCAGTATGAGTGGGTCCTATTACATTCTGCTTAACCCTTACTGAATGTAAGATGAAAACAACTGCTGTTCTCAGAGGATCTTCTAAATTACCAAAATGAATATTAATTGTCCAACAGTTAATGCTTTGTCTAAAGAAACATCTAGGTTTTAAATGAAATCTGCACATTCACAGAGGAATTCAGAATATGGTCCAGGAGGTCTGTAAATAACAATTAAATGAATTGACTCAGTAGACCTATTTTTTGTGTCCAAATATATGTTATGTTAGTATGAAGAACTTTGAATGCTTTGAACATATGTCTAGATTCTTGCATCATGAATAACCTGCCTGTTAGGCGTGGCTGATGTATATAATTGTAACCGGGCGGACCAGCTTCGTTTAATTTGACAAACTTGTTTGGTTTGACCCATGTTTCTGTTAAACACAGAATGCTAAACATCTGATCAGTAATCATTTCATTAACAATAAGAGCTTTAGATGCAATATCTTATATTAAACATATAGTCTTAACTTAAGATTAAAGGTGCTTGCTGTGCATTCACTATAATCTAATTTCGTGATAATAAGGTTACTAAAACAAATTTTCTAAGTTTTTATAGATTTTTGTTTAGCTCGGGAATCAGACACAGTGTCTATATTCTGAACCATGGGTGGTGATCCAATTCAGCTAGCAGACAGATGGATTAGCTTGCTTGTCTGCTCTCTGGCCCTGACACTGGATTGTCACCGATTGACTAAGGCTGTTGTTAGGATATGTGCTATGCTGCAAGAAATGAGAGAAGCGCCTTCCTGATTGGGATAGACCCCGTCCCGTTCTAACAATTCAGCGACCATAACCTGCTGTAAGATACATCGCCACGCTGCATTGGGATGGGGCCAGAGCATACCACAGCATCGGACATCGTCTTCGCTAATTTACACACCTCTTCAATATTACTCTTAGTAACCTCTGACTGTCAAAGGTGTACATCGTTAGCTCCCACATGGAAAACTACCTTTGAGTACCTATGCTTGCCTAGGACCTTAAGATGACCTGCTATGTCTAGCACCCTGGCTCCCGGAATACATCTAACCAGTGCTGCTGGAGCCCCTAAAGACCTAGCTAATTTTACAGGCCTTAATATGGAGCCTTCTGTAACCAGAGCTCTTTCAGGTTTCTCACTGAGGAGATCGAACCTGTTCGACATGTGAAGCAGAGATGAATTTGCTCTCGTGGGCAAGCCTTAGCGTTAGCTTTTGCTTGGCGACTATGCCGCAGAGTCGTCACCCATTCACCCGCACTGAGGGCTCTAATGCCGGAGTTGGGGGGGTTACTTACTCCTCCTAAGGCATCCAGATTTCCCCCTACAGAAACTACACTATGGCTATCATTAATCCTCTCTAGTGTCTGGATGTGATATTCTCTGCCAGAGAGCTAACTAACATACTTATAACAAGTAAAATTAATGCTAATGATGGAGGAAAAATTGCAGTTCACACACTGGACAAACTGAAAGCTTGCCATATTTAATGATTACGTAGATTTGACTTTGAGATTGAAATATAAAAAAAATCCGAAAAGCATTTCCTCTGTTAGCTGTTTGCAGACAAGAAACTAAAAGCATCTCCGAAGAACAAGAATAAAATTAACTAATAAATTATAAACAAAAGTTACATTGTAAAATATTAACTAAAAAGAGAAAATAAAAACTATAAATTAAACACAGAGACAGGCACGAAACTCACAGCAAACCTAGTACAACAATAATACACAATAGCTTTTAACTAATTTTGGCTTACAAAGTCAAACATTGGTTTATGATTTATCTTGTACTGTAATATTCATAAATGGATTTTTCAACACAGGTTTAATATACTGTATATCAAGCCAAGTGCATTACATTAACCATTATGTTTTTAAAAGCCTAAATTCACTAATCTCATCTTATCTGAAAATGATCACTGTTGGAATGAAAATTATTTGAAGCATGTAGCATGGATTTGTCACATCTAAATCTACCACCAGATCAGCAACCACAAAGTATCCCACCCAGTCTAAACATAACTTCACTCTTATTTACTGGATGAATTCACCTGTTTTTCTGTTGAACTTTATTTATCTTTGAGTGTTTATACCTGAGTATTACACACACACACACACACACACACACACACACACACACACACACACACACACACACATGCTAGAGGAAAGATGTCCTTTCAGATTAGCTTGGGCTCCTGGATTTGTGTTTGGGGATGTCTTTGGACAAGACACAGAAGGACCCTGGAGAGACACTCTGCATTCCTGCTTGAACATAAATAGTTTTTTGGAACAGTCTGATTTCCCAGTGGGTTTTGTTGGCAATGGCAGATTTCTTAATTCTTGTAACCTCTTACTTGAAAACCACATTTTTTTCCAGTTCTACAGGAACTCCAACCACAGTGTTATTTTTGCAAAAAACAATCCTGTAGAAATGTATTTTTAATATACCTTCATATTTGTTTTCACAACAGTGGAAATTATTAATTTTCTTGTTAAAGAGTTGTCTGGAATGGTGTGTGAGAGTTTCCAGTTCTGCAGCTTTCATACAACAATAATTACTCAGCCCCCCAAATAACATGGTGCATTTTAAAAGCAAATTGTGTTGCATTTTTTTTTCTTTTTGGGACCTGGAAACATACTGGCCTACAAACAATAAAGTTCTCTCAAATTGTTTAGCAAAACAAAAACAAAAAACTGTAACATGTTGTTCAGGACCTGCAGAGATTATCAATCAGAATTATAGCTGGACTACAGGGGAAAACATCCACACATGTTAAACATACTAAACAAAAAAGGTTTCCAATACTAAAGAGAGAAAAAACCTCCACAAAAAGAATGAGATACATCAAGGCAATACTCAAAGCAAAAGAATCTGGGTGTAACACTTGACTCACTGAAACAACAAGTTTTACAACTTGTCAGGTGCTAAGAAGGTTACTCATACTGTACATTGTTTTTTTGTTTTTCTTTCTGCTTGTGCTACAGTGGCACAATAGTCACATTTAAAAATAAAAAATAATAATAAAGAAATGAGCACTCCATCCAGGGTGTATCCTGCCTTGATGCCCGATGACGCCTGAGATAGGCACAGGCTCCCCGTGACCCGAGGTAGTTCGGATAAGCGGTAGAAAATGAATGAATGAAGGAATAAAGAAATGATTTTCTGCATTAGATACAGAAAAAAATGCAAGAAAGTCCCTACAATTTTATAATAATCAAAAAATGCTGTTGCCTATTGTATGCATATTGTACCCCGATAGACCTGATATTTTATGACACAGTAACTCTTTTATTTGCTACAGATTCTTAATTACAATTTATAGTATAGATACTATACTATTAGATTACTATTTGAACTGTTGCCATCTGGCCGACGCTACAGAGCCCTGAGCACCAAAATGACCAGATATTGGAACAGTTTCTTCCCTCAGGCAATCCATCTGATGAACACTAACATACATCTGATGAACATCTAACATACACAGAACAAAACCTATTCTTACATTGTCTACAAGTACACATTTATATTTTATTTTGCACATCTATATTTGAATTTGCACAACTTTACTTTAATTTGCACACTTATATTTCAATTTGCACATACAACGGTCTATTATTTATGTGTTCATGTCTTACCATTGCTATATGTTTACACTGTGGAGCTCCTGTACTAGAAAAAATTCCTCGTATGTGAAAACATACTTGGCAATAAAGACCTTTTCTGATTTCTGATTTCTGATTAAGCGGTTGCAGTACCATTTCATGCCCTGGTTTTAAACAAATGCAGCACAATCACTGTGGTTGTATTAACACTTTGTGTTTATGTTCCCAGAATAGGCTCTGGATCCATCTGCTGCAACCCTGACTAAGTTAAAGCATTTCCTGTAGATGAATGTACGCTTTATACGTCATTTTACTTTTTTGTTCTTTTGTGACTTTTTATTTATAAATATTAACAAAAAAGTATATCTTTATAATTATAAACAAAGACTGGGAAAAAATTGTATTTGAATTTTTCAAAACTTTAATGAACCCTCTAATGAACTTGCCATTTCCAGATTCTTCACACAAAAAGTCAAGTGATTGGCTAGGTCTCTCTACATATATTAGAAACCAGTCTTGATTCATTTTGGCTGTAAGTCTGGGGTTGTTGTCTTGTCAATGTGTTTATCTTCTCCCTAGATTTAGTTTCTTGGCAGATGAGATTAAAGTCTTCTCTAATATAACCTGGTACATTGCCCCATTCATTTTTATGAATACCCCATATAATACCCCAGTACCAATTGCAGATCAACATATGATGATTCTCCCACCTGTGTATTTCCTTGCAGGTGTGGTGTTTTTGGGATTAGACACACACACACACCTTCTTTTTTTAAACACGGTGGTCTAAATTGTTGCCAAAGAGTTTTATTTGTTTCAAAAGAGTTGTTTGATCTGAAGGTTTTTGCATCCACATTGCTGTGCTTTTCTAATAGAAGTGTTTTTTTGTGGGTGTAGAAAAGTATATAATTGTAGTGAAGTTCATGTTTATTGCTCTCTGTGTAATTGCACAGTACACCAATCTGGGGGTGATTTAGTTGTGGTAACATAAACTTTCCACCTGCATATGATTAAACCAATTGTACTGACAGGGAGGTTTAACTGACTCTGTAGCTTTTTCCATTTGAGTATTATTTAGTAATGTCTTCCACAAGACTTGTAGGACCTTCTCTATGATTGCACCTTTTGTGTTGTATGTTATGTAAAAGCTTTCAGACCACAATGTATGAATGTATGCCTGCATTTTTTTTGTCATATACAACTAGTTTGTCTTTTTGTCTATTTCTCATATGATAATATGCTATTTAAATGGAGAGGAAACTGTTGAACTACTTACACAGAACTGTTAATCTACATATTTAGGCCAGCTAAAAGGCATTCTTGCAGACACACTTTCTCTGAAACTTAGTGCTGAGCTACAATTTAAGGAAAGAAATGTGGCTTATATGGGGGGGCATGGTGGCTTAGTGGTTAGCACGTTCACCTCACACCTCCAGGGTTGGGGGTTTGATTCCCGCCTCCACCTTGTGTGTGTGGAGTTTGCATGTTCTCCCCGTGCCTCAGGGGTTTCCTCCGGGTACTCCGGTTTCCTCCCCGGTCCAAAGACATGCATGGTAGGTTGACTGGCATCTCTGGAAAATTGTCCGTAGTGTGTGATTGCGTGAGTGAATGTGTGTGCCCTGCGATGGGTTGGCACTGAAAATGAATGAATGAATGAATGAAATGTGGCTCATATAGTTTAGATGTGAAGTAACATTGTTAGACTGCAAATCATCTGAAGCAATGCTTGTTCCTGTTACCACTTTAATTAATTGTACTTATTTTCTTCATTTATATTCATTGATTTAATGTTTTAAAATGTTGTTTACGTTCTTAAGATTATATCCTAGTTACATTATAAATACATTCTCTGCTACTTTGAATATGTCTCCACCTGGTGTTGAGAGTAATACTAACAAAACCTTTTCAAAACTCTCCAAACATATCTGTACAAACACACACGTGCATTCACATTCACCCACCGGAGAGTCCTCTGTTGAAACACCTGAGGGACAAACTGCTTATTGGGAGGACACTCAGGATGAGGTGATTCTGTTAGCTGAGCATGCTAGATTTCCTCCATTATTATTCTCGATGAATAGGCGCAATAATAATTGAAGGTTGGAGTATGGGCACGGGGCAAGTTGATTCATCGCTGAGGTCATTGCATCTTGAGAATGCATCAGCCGTGCAATTCTTAGGGTCTAGTCTGAACATGACTGTGAAATGGAATAAAAAAAAAGTGCCTGTCTCACTTGTCAGGTCTTTACCTTCTTACCACTTCGCATATACAGTGTCGCTAGAAAGTTTCTGAAACCTTTAGAAAATATGACCCAAAACATCATCAGATTTTCAGAAAAAGTGAACCAATCAAACAGATCAGACTAATATATTATACTTGCTAATTTTTTTATTCAGGAAAATGTTCCAACATTATATATCTGTGAGAGGCAAAAATATGTGAACCTCTAGGTTGAGTACTTCATTTCAAGGTCAAATTATAGTCTAATCTCATTTCAGTCAATGAGATGACAATCAGTTCTTCATGAGTGTCCTATTTTATTTAAAGAACAGAGATATATTAAAGTCTGATGTTCAAGGCGTGTGTTTGTGGAAGGGGATCATTGCAAAAACAATGGATATTTCTGAGGACTTCAGAAAAAGAGTTCTTGTTGCTCATTAAGCAAAATGTTGCAAAATCTCTTTTAAGTGTTTGGACTCATAGTCATATAGATTCTGTACATTTGGAGGAAATTTAAGACCATTGGTACATTCCTAGAAGTGGTCAACCAACAAAGATTACTCCAAAAGCAGGAAATGCCTCTTGGACCAGAAAGAAATACAGGGTAACTTTTAAGCAACTAAACGCCTCTTTTACTTTGATTTATGTTAATTTTCATGAGTCTGCCATCAGGTGAACAATAAACAACCTTGGTGTGCAAACAGAAAGCCACCATTCTCCAAAAAGAACATTGTTCCCAAAGAAGTTTGCTACAGATCATGTGGACAAGCCAGACGACTGTTGGAAAAATAATTTGTGGAGGAATAAGAAGAAATTGTTTTAAAATAAGAAGTATTATTTTTGAAGAAAGGAAAATACTGAATTCCAGCATAAGAACCTTATACCTTCCTTGAAACATGGTGGTGGTAGTATCATGCTTTGGGCCTGTGTTGCTGCATCTGGGCCAGGACAGATTTGCCATCATTGATGGAACAATGAATTCAGAATTTTGCAAGTGATCTCTAAATGAAAATGGCAAGACATCTGTCTATGAATTGTATCTCAAGAAAAAATAGGTCGTACACTAAGACTGCGAGCACAAGCACACAAGTCTGTATACCAAAGAATGAATAAAGAGGAACAAAGATAATGTTTTAGAATGGCCAAGTCAATGTCATGACTTGAAAAAATGTGCAAGGACCTGAAGCTAGCAGTTCATGTGAGGACACCCACAAACATCTGAGTGTTGAAGCTCCTCTGTACTGAGGAATGAAGAAAATTCTTCTCAGCTGTTGTGCATGACTGATCAAAAGTTACTGGAAACTTACAGTTATTGCTGCACAAGGGCTTACAACATACTTTTGAAAGTCACAGATATGTAATGCTGTATCATTTTTCTCAATAAATAAATGAAGAAGTATATTGTTGGCTCATTTGTTTGACTGTGTTCGCTTTTCTTTTAGGATGTCTGATGATGTTTAGGGGTCATATTTATGCAGAAATATAGGAATTTCTAAAGGGTTCACAGACTTTCAAGCGACACTCTATATTCTAAGTTTGTGTGTTTGGTGATGACATGGAATGGGTGTCATGCCCCCTTGAGTCAATTCCTCCATTCTTCCATAGCAGTCTTGATGTATATCAGTTCCTTATCGCCCACATTGTTGTTTATTGGCTGGTGTTAGCTTCTGAGAGAAATATGCACATGGAAAAAGCTTGCCTGGTGTTCCGTGGTGCTGCAAAAATTGTGGGATCCTATCCAACAATTGGAGGTGTCAACTTCTACTACAAAAGGGAGCTCATATTCAGGGTGCTTGAGGATTGGGGCAGAAGTAAATTGTGCCTTGAGATCTTCAAAAGCCTTCAAAAGCTTGTTCCATTGTATACTTTTGGGTTTACCCTGAAACAAACAGGACAATGGCATGGCTGCCATGCCGTAGCCACTGATTAACCATCTTTAGAAGTTAGATGTCCTTGAAACCCTTGAAATTATTGGTTTCCTGATAGAGGAAAATGGAGGCCATTCAGCTTTAATGTTGCTTAAAATCATCTCTACTCCATATGAGCTAATTCTGTACCTCAGGAATGCTATGGAGGCATAATGGAATTTGCAATTTTCAGCTGTATAAAAGTTGTGCTATAGTAAACGTTACAGAACAATTCATAGTGGCCCCTATTGGTGACAAAGGCAGTCTTTCATTCCTCCACCTCACTAATCCATATCAGATTATAGGCGCTTCACAAGTCCAAATTAGTTAATTTGCTTTCCTTCCTCAAATGTTCTAGAGCTGACAGGACTAGTGTGAGGGGGTAGGGGTACTTAAATGTAATGGCATTGAGTCCTCTATAATCGATGCTTGGCCTCAGACCCCATCCTTATTTTCTACAAGGAAAAATGTGGCTGTTTCTCCTCATCTGAAATATTGATATTAGGTTCAATAGATTATTTAATTGGAGAGAACATTGTAGATTGAGATAAAAATTGTGAGATAGGTTAACAAAACTGAGTGTAGAAGTACAGAAATGCATGGTGGTTGACAATGGCATTCCACTGGGTTGGTCATCCATGAATATATATGGAGTCTTCAGAAGCTAGCTCCAGGTTGAGTTCTTTGGTTAGGCCCTAATGGTTTAATACAGAACATAAAAGGCAAAGGCTAAATTCTACACTACAAATCCTGTAGAGACACCAGAGTGACAATAACAGAACAAAGTCCTAGAATAAATACTGAACTAGACTTCACTAAGAACTGGAATTTGGTGTGGGTATTTGAGTTTGCTTTGCTTTAAGAGAAAACACTGATGCCCTTGAGGAAAGATTACTTTGAGGAAGGAGATTTGTTACAAATGGAGCAACAAGGAACTGATATGGAATCGCAGGACACAAGCACAGAGTTTAGTTAAATAATATAAGATGTAGGAGGTAGTGCCTGGTACAGTACCTGGTATTTCTGATCACTGGTACTTTTGATCACTTTGTCCTGCATATGAGAACAGCACTGGAGCTAAAGATAGAGTAAGTTTAACATCACCTTCTCTAAAACCAGATTTTTCCACATTCTGTGATTACAGAAAGGACTTACTGTTTATCTTACAAGTGTTGGAAAATATTTAAATATTTGGACATTTGAGTCAAGAATGTCTTAACCAAGTGAAGTGTTAAATCTAGAGAGGTCTTATATCTCAAAACTCAAGGTTTAGTATTAGATTGCATTTTTGTCAAATACTCACATAATACTCACCTAGCAAATTCTGATAGAATTGTAGTTTTAAAGGAACTTGTCAGATCAATAACCAGCTGGTGGTTATATGGTAGTTAACATTACTGTACTTAACCTAAATGATTTTTTATCATTTTAGAAATAATAAAATGATACACTTCCTGGCTCAAACAGTTACATACTGATAACACAAATGATTTATGCAGTCTATCTGTCAAATTAAAGGTACAATAGAGATCAACACAAACTCATCAGATTATACAGTTTTATATATTGTACCTGCCTATTATTATTATTATTATTATTATTATTATTATTATTATTATTATTATTATTATTAGTAGTAGTAGTAGTAGTAGTAGTAGTAGTAGTAGTAGTAATAGTAGCAGTCATAGCGGTAGTAGTAGTCATAGTAGTAGTAGTACTAGTAGTAGTATTAGTAGTTATTTCTGCTTCTTCTCATTTAGTTTGAATTTAATATGTTGGTTCATGATCATAAAGAAAAGTATTTTTTTAGATGTTAACATATTGTACATATTCATATAAAATATTTTATTACAGTGTTTTACTGCTGCATAACTGAAAATACTTCAAATTAAATCTTGTAAATACTCTAAGGTTAAATACAGATTAATTTATAGATTAGTTTAAAAGATGATACTTGATAGTTGATAGTTTAGCACTGCACAAACTGTATTACATAATCTTCACTCACTCATCACTAATGATAATGATAATACTGTACCAATAGCACAGTTATGGCAGTTAGATTTTTTTTACATATAAAACTGCAGAAAATTTTATTATCTGAGTTACTAATAACTCACAGGACAGGTCCAACTTCAGGTCCACATGAGCCTAACATTTGCTGTTATTCACCATAAATTGATGCCATTTTTATGTAAAGTGTCTATGAGATAATCTTGGATCGTTAACCATATTGTGTGGGGGTGTAAATGGTACTTGTTTGGTAGATAAATTCTATTGCTGCCTACTTTTAAACATTTCATACCATTGTTCTATCATTTGGATTAAATGAAGATGGTCATTGAACCTTAATAAACTATTTAAGCCTGCAGCCCAAACCATAGAAAATACACTGAAGTGACAGAATAATAACTGATATCTGCTGATCTGATATAGCTATGATGTGATGGATTTAACGGCCAAAAATAAGTCACCAATAAATTAAGTAGTATTTTACAGAAATGCTTTCCTATAGCTTGTACTTGATTAAAAGCATGTTTCATTTAATTAGATAATTATAAATTAGTGCATACAAGAGTAAGTATGCAGACAGACCGGCACACTTTGTTTTGAGATGTGCCAGGTCTTTTATTAATGATTAGCAGATTTTTTTGAGATTCTTTTATAACTGGAGCCCAAGCAAGATTTCTTACAATGCACATGCACATGTCTGCCAAACTGCTTCTCTTTTACATTTTAACCAGCAAGAATACTCAATTTGTGTGTGTAGTGGAAATGTTGCTCTGATCTCTAATCGTTGGTTTGTGCTTGTCTGCATTGAGAGCTTTCTTGCTCTCCCTAGGGCTGAGATACCAAGCCAGATTGTTAAAACTAGCTCCACACAAGCTGTTATTGTATCCAGAGGAGTTCTCTGCTCTGATATTTCAGAACACTGGTGGGTCTGAAATCTGGAGCATAATAACATCTAAAACTAACCATAAATTACTATTACAGGCTCACTATTACAAGTCACAGTAGCTCAGTTGCAGATATTTTAGGATCCTTTTTCCTTCTTTGAGTTAATAATTATATGTTTTGTGTAAAACATTCTCACCCAATTTTAGAAATTATAACATTGCCGTACATATTAGCAACACTGGTCCTGTATCTCCAAGGCAAAACTAAAGGAAGAAACCATTTAGTTTTCAATGAACTGTTCCTTTAAAATAGAAATCAACACTACACTCCAGAGAGAACAACCTTGTTTTCTTCTTCCCTTCTATGCTGTCTTCACTAATTAGATGACAACATCGTCTGATTGGTCCAACCTGACCCTCCACCTGCAGGATTCATTAACTAGTAATCTGAATGATTTCCTGAAGCAGTGGCAATGGAACAGCACAAAGGCTGAACGTGATCTAAATGCCCGACTGGCTGAAGAAAACTTTGACAATGTTATATGGTATCTAGTGGTAATGATAGGGATATATGCCTTCATTGTGGTGGCCATTCTAGTGAGCACAGTAAAGTCCAAACGCAGGGAGCACTCCAATGACCCCTACCATAAATACATTGAGGGAGAATGGAGCTCACAACCTCAGATTCAAGCATATAACCAAAGCTACATCATCTCCAACCCAAGCACCAGAACCTTTGATGGATCTGGTTCACCATGACCCTCAGCCTCTTCTTGAAAAACACACGTGGAAAGATGCGTCATGTTTAGGTTCTTGATTACTGTGATTATAAAAAAAAGTCCAACAGCATAAGCATAAATGCATTTATGGAAAATATGCTGATAACCAAAGTAATGCATCATTTCATCTGACATTGTGATATTCATAAACAAATAAAAATAATCAATTAACTGATCCAATGTGCAATGTTCTCTCATTCCAGCAAAAAATCTGCTGTTATTCAGGGTATCGCACTTGCTCCGTTGGTTTAAAATTCAGGAGGATGCATCAGTATCTTAACTGAAAACCTCATTCGTTTTCTCATTCCTGGAAATGTTGGGGTTTGTTTTTTTTTTACCTTTGTGGGACTGAATCCAAACAATGAACAATTGCAATACTAAGTTCAATCCAATGATATGTTATCTGTGTACCCGATTTAACAATACAATAGCTTTAATCATCTATATGTAATTTAGTGGCAAGGAAAAACTTCCTCAGATGACATGAGAAAAAACAACATTGAGAGGAAACAGAGAGAACTAATTTTCTTCTGGGTAGCAGATAGTGATGTTATAAGTTATTAGAGCATACTGTTGTATAGTGAGAAAATTTGAACAGAAATAAGTGAGATACTAAAGATTTCCAACATGAGAAGAGGAGTCTGGGATGTGCATGGATCTAATTGACTTCTATATTAAGGCACAGACAGTGTTGGTATTTAGAGTATAACCATCAGATTATCTACAACAAGTGAATAATTAGATAAATACATAACTAAATAACATCTTTTCTTTATTTCTCATGCATTAAAGTGTAAATAAAATAGTAAAATAGCAAAAAAGTTCAAAAAAATATAGATTTCATCAAAATTGTCAGCAAAAAGAAGAAAATCATGTTTTACAACAGATGATATAGCATCCACAAAGGCCTGATCTCAACATCATAGAGGTCTGCAGAGACAGAAGCAAGTAACAGTAAATGAATTGCAAAGAAGCATGGAAATTACTCCAAAATGCTTAGAACAGCCTACACTGGATTGAATTCTAAAACTGCACTACACAGTCACCAAGAGACATGCAGCAGTTTTAAAGGTGAGTACTGATTTGTTTTAGCTTCTCTTTGGCTTCTGCTCTTTACAGTAATTTTGATACTTTTGAAATTTCTCATTTTGTTATTTTCTTTTTGTGGCTAAAATGGAAACTCACCGTATTCTATAGCATCGGTGCAACATTTAAAAGACTGGATTCGAACTAAACAGAATATATACAGTACACAGGGCTACAGTATATGTGTAGGTTTAACTGTAACACCTAGATGACAATAAGAAGAGTATCAAGTTTCCTGTGCTACAAATAACACCAGAAATATTCATCATGATCACTGACCACCTTTATCAGCAAGACATAAAAATAGCTATATTTTTTTAAGATGGAAAAACCTTATAATTCACTTGATTGAAACAAACAATAAACCCTTTATTAAATTAATCCATATAGAAAATTAGGTACATTTATACTAACTAGACATTATAGTGTATCGTAAAGTCTCCTTGGCAGAACCATATTGTTTTTTGCTTTTGCTAAGTTGCAGCTGTCTGCCTCTAATGTGCCAGTCTCTTCAGAGGGTTTCTCTAGACTCTGAGGGTCATTAGGTTAAGGCAGCAGTCTTCTTGAGGAATGATCTGTGGCTTCTCCTCTTGCGCCTACCAATTAAGGAGCTAATTCATCAGCTGTCCTGTTTAAATGCCTATTTACAAAAAGAAATCTCTATGTCCCTTAGTCTGTGTACACACTCTCACATGCATACTTACAGTTGCAGGGCTACACCGGGAGAAATGCCATTTTGCTAGTGGGATCTCTGACATTATTCCATTACTAACACTAACATCATTATCTGTTTGAATCAAATGCTGTTTTGTTCCAATGAACTAATCAAATGTCTGGTTACAGTGCAGTATATACATTTTTCTATTCTTTCTTATTGCACACACACACACACACACACACACACACCAGCATACACAGAAACTGAGCAGCACAATGCCAGGGTTCTGACTACTTTCCAGTGATACTGCATGTTATAAAATAGCCATGTTCATCTCATGATAAAATATTGTTTGTATAAGCTTAGCCAGTCCCACACATTGTTCCTTCCTCTTGCAGTTTAGCTGGAGTATTTTTAGCAATGAAACAACTGGGCTCCTAAAAAAAGACCCGGGAGAGAGTCAGAGGGCTACTGCTATGTAAGGTATCCCCCCTCAATGCCCTGTGCTTTGTCTCCAGCCAAAAGAGAGACAGAAACAGTAAGGGAGACAGAGAAAGAGAGCAAGAGGCTGAACAGAACTGAGTTTCCATTGGAAAGGTACATAAGACCATGAAGATTTGTCTTGAATTATATCTTCCTGTTTGAACTTTTTTATTTTTTTTTTTATTTTTTCCTGCACAGCTTATCTGATCTGAGTGTGTGAGAATCCTAGTAGTGTGTGTACAAGATTAATACCTGTGCACTTGTGTAGTAGTGACAGCGATGAGAACACCCTGGTTGGTAGTGCTTGTGTGTTTGAGCTTGGCAGCTCTTGCCTGGACCAGGAAAGGCCTGGAGTTCCCCCGCTATGATGGCAAGGACAGAGTGTTGGACATCGATAACAAAAACTACCGCAAAGCTTTGAAGAACCACCAGATGCTATGCCTGCTCTACCATGCACCAGCTCCAACCAGCAAGGAGCTGCAGAAACAGTTCCAAATGACTGAACTTGTGCTGGAGGTGAGAGAGCAAGCCAATGAGATATATATAGAGAGAGATACTGATGAATGAGTAGAAGAATAGGAGTAATTGTAAACTAATATGTACTATGTGGAATCTCTTCAGTTATGTTAAGTGGAAAATAATGTTAGTCATTTTCAGAAGTGTAAAGAATGTTGAATAGTTGAAAGTGTGTGTGTGTGTGTGTGTGTGTGTGTGTGTGTGTGTGTGTGTGTGTGTGTGTGTGTGTGTGTGTGTGTGCGTGTGAATATTTGTGCTGGTCATTAAGCGTTTATATCTTATGTTATTGTATGTCTACTCATTTCATGACTATTTATTTGCACACAAATCCTTAATTAATTAACTTATATGTAGAAGTGTATTTTGTATGTTCTATTAGAAAATATTTGTCCATAACTGTTCTCTCCAGTGCAAAATGCTACTGTAGTCACTTAGTAAAATCCAGGTTCTGCTATGTTGAAGCTAAGTAGATCTGTTAGAGCTCGCTGTTTCCTGTCTCCTAGTGTTTTTCACCTCTGAGCTACAGAAAGGAATACTAACACATTTCTCTGCTATTCTTAATTGCTATTCTGATCAGGAACTCCAGTGAGTGCTGTATTTTATTCTTAGGGCCTCCTGAATGCTTTTATATACATGCTTTAGCTGGTAGATGTTGTACCTAGCTACTCATCTGTCTGCCTTTTTCCACACACAAGCACAGCTAACATTTTAAACCAAATTTGCACCAAACATTTGGGGAGGAACCAGATATGGGTTCATATGGGATTAGATTTAATTGGTATTCAAATCTATTCAGAAACTGGGCTATTGCTAGTATGGTTTGAAATCACATAACCATGTAATACAATCTACCAGGTCTGTACATTAGCCTAAAAATTATAGTTGCGTGAAATGTTAATACATACTGTATATTATATTACAAATATAATATTATAAAAGCATTTTAAATGATCAATTTATTGCAGATAATGGATATTTAAAGTGAATGTTAAATATTATACATAGTAATTCTTATGGCTGATAGAATTCAGGATTTAGGACTATAAAAGAAGTATGTTAATGGTGAAAATAACATAAATCATTCTTTTTTGGATAAATTCTAGAATAATTACAGCACAAATAACTGAGACTGTAAAATAGATGCATGTATTGGTTTACTATATATAAAATTTACTGTACAATTTTTCAATTATGAGAATATTTTTATAGAATAGAATAAAAGAAAACCTAGAAAATATAACAAAACAAATCAAAATTTGTTCAATATTTGTGCTAACATGACTTTTACTGTTACATATACTGGTGATTTACAGATGGCTGCTCAGGTCTTGCAGGAAAAAGACATCGGATTTGGAATGGTTGACTCTGAGAAAGATGCCAAGGTCGCTAAGAAACTAGGTAAGACTGAACAAAACCTGCAGGCACTATAATGATCTCACAAAGGGTTTGCAAGTCATTACTTCAAGTCTTCCTTAATTGGACAGTAAAAGATAAACCTGAAACCAGGGAACCTTCACAGACAGCTTGCTTGCTAATTAGGAAAATGCTTATTTTGTTAATGTTAATGCACGTTTTAAAATCCAGTTTTCATGGTGATAAAGGTCACATAGTTCTTTCAGTTGCCTGATCTAATCAGCCAAGAAAAAAAGGCTTTGTTGATAAAGCACAGGATGAAGGTTGCATAAAGGTGAAAAGAGATTAATCACATGGTGAAAGAGTGGAGATTAAAAAAATTACCAAGTGTAGTATTAACATTTAATGACATTCAATTTCAGGTCTACAAGAAGAGGGCAGCGTCTATGTTTTTAAGGCAGATCGTGTAATTGAGTATGATGGACTACTTTCTGCAGACATCCTTGTGGAGTTTCTGCTGGACGTAAGGATTTAATTTCCTTCTTGCTGTTTCTATCATTGCATCAGTCCATTTAATTAGCCCTTCTGTACTGCATGTTGAATGAGTGCAATGTGCATTGTAACAGTACTCAAATTTTTTGCAGCTGTTGGATGATCCAGTAGAGGTCATTGATAATGCTTTAGAGCTGCAGGCTTTTGACCGGATGGAAGAGGACATTAGAGTAATCGGCTACTTCAAGAATCCGGAGTCAGAGCGTGAGTGTGTGCATTTATATGTGTGTGTGTGTGTGTGTGTCTGTAACAGCTGGAGAAGTAGAACACAAACTGGAAAACAAAAAATGTATATGGTTCATACACATTCACCAAATTAACATACACATATAAATACATTCAAAATATCCAGAAATTAAATTAGATTGTGTATAAGTACACATAACGTCACTTAAACATGATAATTTATAGTTGATATGAGATAAATATAAAAATTTGAGACCTGTTTTAAGTTGAGAAGAAGTTTACTTGGCAGGAAGCACATAAGGAAATAGCAAAGAAATTGCCTTTTTATCAAATGTCTGCATAATTCACTGAATACTAACAGACTTTCTCTTCTCTTCTCTTCTCTTCTCTTCTCTTCTCTTCTCTTCTCTTCTCTTCTCTTCTCTTCTCTTCTCAGATTTTCTGGCTTTCAATGAAGCTGCCGAGCAGTTCCATCCATTCATCAAATTTTTTGCCACCTTTGAAAAATCTGTGAGTGCTGTATGTATGTGGAAATTTTGTTTTTGGCAAATACTTTTCCTGCCCCACCACTTCTCCCATTAAAGACTTTAATCCCAAACAAATGTTTTCAAAATTGGCTATGAAAATCTTTTATGAAGAGATTAGAAGAAAAAATTTCTAAAGGAACATGGAGATCTTGTACCTGTCCTGGGCCTGGTTTTATTTTGTTTTGTCATTTTTCAGGTAGCGAAAGAGTTGACTCTTAAGATGAATGAAGTAGACTTCTATGAGCCCTTCATGGAGGAAGCAGTCACCATTCCAGACAGACCCCATACTGAAGAGGAACTTGTGGCATTTATCAATGAGCACAGGAGGTAATTGATCTGACTGGAAGGATGGATAGATAAATAAATAAATGGATGGATGTTTGTGAGTGTGAAGACATTTAGACACTGATTTAATGGCTTTAAGGCCATGGCTGTCTGGATCGATGGAAAGATGTGTGGAAAAATATGAACAGACATCTTGACTATGTGTGAGTTAGAAGAAAGGTGACTTTCTTGTTTTACCTTCATAGATCAACACTACGAAAACTGAGAGCTGAGGACATGTTCGAGACTTGGGTGAGGATTATTCAAATATTACATTTGAAGAAAGAATGAATGAACAGAAGTAAAAAGAGGAAAAAACTAAATAACATACTGTATGATGACTTCTAAACCAAAGGTTCCCAAAATTTTTGTAGCCAGGAACCCCTTTAACTATAAAATAAATTCCACTGACCCCCTCAGTACAGATTTATTTTTAACATAGCATAATCCAAATATTAAACTAATATTAGTACATTATTTACATTTACATTATTTACTGTCCAGTGCCACCCAAATGAGGATGGAGATTTTCCTTGCCTCTGTCGCCTTGTTCATTAGGGATAGGGATAGATAAAGATATATAGTAACTTTATATACTATACTTCTGTAAAGCTGCTTTGAGACAATGTGAATTGTTAAAAGTGATATACAAATAAATTAAATTGAATTGAATTGAATTAGGCTGGGGGGGCACGGTGGCTTAGTGGTTAGCACGTTTGCCTCACACCTCCAGGGTTGGGGTTCAATTCCCGCCTCCACCTTGTGTGTGTGGAGTTTGCATGTTCTCCCCGTGCCTCGGGGGTTTCCTCCGGGTACTCTGGTCTTAAATGAATATGCTTATTGACTTCGGTGATCCCTGTTTTTCTACTTTTGCGACAATACGAAAACTCTAAAACTACTACAGCAAGGCATATTCTTTTGTTTTAAATATATAATGGGGGCACGGTGGCTTAGTGGTTAGCACGTTTGCCTCACACCTCCAGGGTTGGGGTTCGATTCCCGCCTCCGCCTTGTGTGTGTGGAGTTTGCATGTTCTCCCTGTGCCTCGGGGGTTTCCTCCTGGTACTCCGGTTTCCTCCCCCAGTCCAAAGACATGCATGGTAGGTTGATTGGCATCTCTGGAAAATTGTCCCTAGTGTGTGATTGCGTGAGTGAATGAGAGTGTGTGTGTGTGCCCTGTGATGGGTTGGCACTCCGTCCAGGGTGTATCCTGCCTTGATGCCCGATGACGCCTGAGATAGGCACAGGCTCCCCGTGACCCGAGGTAGTTCGGATAAGCGGTAGAAAATGAGTGAGTGAGTGAGTGAATTAGGCTGTTTATTGGAGGCATAGAGCCTTTCATTCCTTTTCACAGAGAAAATATATTAGGACCAGTTATATATTTATGTTATATCTAAACCAACTTGTTATTGGATTACTGAATTAAAAAACATTTAATTGAGCAGTCGAAAACTAACTTTATATATCATAAATATATATAATGGAAAGAGATTCAGCAGTATGTAAGTAGGCTGAAAACCCGTTGATTATTTAATCAGTTGACTAAAATGTGCTGTTCTGCAGGAAGATGACCTGGACGGCTTTCACATTGTAGCCTTTGCAGAAGAGGAGGACCCAGGTACATGTAAAACTTACAGTGTTAGATATTTAACTACTGATATAAACTTCCAGGTGCCATTATGTTCTATATTCTTTACTTTATAGATGGCTTTGAGTTCTTGGAAATTCTGAAAGAAGTTGCACGAGACAATACACAGAACCCTAACTTGAGTATTGTCTGGATTGATCCTGATGACTTCCCTCTAGTCAGTACCCCAAAATCTTATTCATTCAACAATGTTATGTGTGGCAGAAGCATTTCTGAGTGAAGCGTAACTAAGAGACTTTCTCCAATTTTATCTCTTTTTCTTCAGCTACTTCCATACTGGGAGAAAATATTTAAAATTGACCTCTTCAGGCCTCAGATTGGAATAGTTAATGTCACAGATGTAAGTACAGCAACAAACTAACTAACACACATATGAACACATATACGAACATTGCAGCAAACTATTTTTTTTCCCAAAAAATTAAATTTAAATTATTGTGTGTGTAATAGAATAATAACTGTACAGGCTTTTATACTTCCAATTGTAAAGTCTTAGAAGGCTTTGATTGACTTATTATTCAGGTCAAGAATTGCTATTAGAAATTATCAGCTTAGTAAAACTCAAACAAACAAACAAACAAACAAACAAGCAAATAATGGCTTTCAAACTTTGTGTTCAAACTCAACAATCATTGGTTAAACATCCGATTTGAATCTGAAAATGAATCTAACTGGTGCCTGCAATGCATAGAAAGATAAAAATATATGCGCTTGCCATTTCCACCTTCCAAAATGTCATTAATAAATGCTTTATAAGGAGTTGTGTAAAAGTCAGGGCAATGTCTGGAAGACCAAGAAAACTCTCAGATATGTCTGTCTGTATGCTGGGAATAAACACAATGCAAAATCCACAAATGACAGCAAGGACTTGCAGGAGGGTTTAGTTTAAACAGGAATAGTGATGCTATATTGCTTGCACATTGGTTTCTTCCACTAAAAAAACAAAACAAAAGAAAAACAGTAAAATAAAATGAAACCTGTTTTGAACTGATGAAGTATTGAATTCGTTTGCTGCAATCAATAGAAAAATAAGAAGCATTTATTTATGAGGTGTGGCACCCAGGAAACATATCACAGGTAGATGAAAAATGTATTTCAGTAAATTCTGAAAGCCAAGAAACTGATGCAAAACATACTTGAAAAAAAAAAAATCCACCATGAACCATGTCAAGAAATTCAAGACGAAGTATTTCGCTGCAACTAAATTTGTAATTTGCTGATGGGTGCCTAAACCTTTTCATACAACTGTATCTACATCCCTCTTTAAAAAGAATAAAGTATGTTTTTTAAATATGTAATATGTAATATAATAATATGTAATATTTAATCTCTGTAATCCATTGCTAGGCGGACAGTGTGTGGATGGAGATAGATAGTGATGAGGATTTGCCCTCTGCTGAGGAACTTGAGGACTGGATAGAGGATGTGCTTTCTGGAAAGGTTAATACTGAAGATGATGATGATGATGATGATGATGATGATGATGATGATGATGATGATGATGATGACGACGACGACGATGATGATGACGATGATGATGACGATGATGATGACGATGATGATGACGACGACGACGATGATGATGATGATGACGATGATGATGAGTAACCTACAAACATGAATTCTGTTGAGTCAAAACTTGCCTTTTACTCGCTCAAGGACATCTATATCCTGTATGAACACCTTAGTACCATAATCATTTTGCACATTTTTGTGCACAATCTTACTAAATATCAAACTTTCGCAATAAACTGAACTCAGTGTCCAAAAATTACTGGCAGCATTAATATATCTGAAATATAAATAACTTGCTCAGGCTGAATTAAAAGAAATACTCCAAAATAAACACCATGCTTCAGGGATCCTTTAGAGCAGTAAATATTTGTAATGGTAAAAAAAATTGTGCCGATTTAAACTTGAAAATAAATCAATTAATTTTAATAATTATAAAATGGCATATATTCTGTTTATTGTTCTCTCGTATGTCGTGCCGTTCTTTTTGAAATCTACACTTCTTTACCTGTTGGTTACCTTACTGTATGTTCTGGTCCATTCGGAAACTCCTGACCAGACTCAAAAGAGGAATTGAAAAGTAAAACTAATTTGATTTCAAACCAGTTTTAAAATTTGTCTTAAACAAAATTGGTTTATTTTATTCCATGACTTGCAACATTTAAGATGACACAGAGTCAATAAAACCTGACAGTTGATTACTGTGATTTTTGTTCATCTTAAGCTAAAAACAGGAATTCGTGGCTGACAGGAGTATGTTATCTTTTGATATTGTAGCCCACCCCCCTCAATGTACAATATTTTGTGGATGCTGAGATACTGTTCTGCTTACCATGGCTGTAAAGAGTGATAATATAAATTACCATATCCTTTCTGGTAGCTCAAAGCCTTTTTTCCACCAACCTGATTTTAGCTTTGTGTTTTTCAACGCAAAGAACAAACAAACTTTTTACTTTTTCACAGCATTCTGTGCGAACTCTAAGGACTGTTGCATTTGCCAGGAGATCGGCAGTGTCTGCCCTGCTGTTACCAACCTCTGTCGGTAACAAAGTGCCAGAGGTCACACTTTTTCTTAATTCTGATGTTTGAATTGATTGCCTCATTAGATAACTGCAAGGATGTACATGTGTTCCAAATAAAGTGGATGGTGGGTGTACATACACACTTCATTAGCAACACTACACTAAAACTGGGTAAAGACTCCCTTTGCTGTCAGAAAACACTCAATTCTTCATGGCCTGGATTCTATGAGATATTGGAAACATTCCTTCAACCTGAGATTCTGGTCCATTCAGATTCAGATTCAGTGACTGAGAAAATCACTGATGAACCCTGATATCATTGTCATGTTCACAAGACCAGTTTGAGATGACTTTTACTTTGTGACATGATGTATCATCATGCTGGAATTAGCAATTAGAAGATGGTAAATTGTAGCCATGAAAGGATAAACATGTTAAGCAACAATACTCAAATAGTCTGTAGCATTCAGGTGAGGATTATTTGTTATTAACAGACTTAACATTTGCCCAAACGTTCCCCACACCATCACCTCCACCAGCCTGGACTGCTGACACAAGGTAGGTTGGTTCCATGATACAGTATTCTTAACACAACAAATTATAGAGTATATCCCTTATTTGTCACATATATTCAGTTTTATTAGAAACCAGGATGAAGTTCTCTTCTAAGAGCAAATGCACGTGATGATCAGGAGATGAAGGGTGTAAGATCTGAAAGGAGTTCATATTCATGATCTCAGAGAAAATGTCAGGTGAAAGGGCCACAATAGCGGAAATAAAAATCAATACCTTTATATGAATATATACATGCAAGTTACAGTAAGATGTTTGCACATATATAAATTAAATTTACACAGACATATGTACACAAAAAATATCAATGTAAACAATATAAAATAAACAGGTCAATTTTACAAAACATTTTTCCTATTGTTAGAGAAATTGGCAGGATAAGGTGATGGCTGCATTATTCTTCACAAATGGTCAACCCACAAACATGTCACAGGGACGCATCATATACCATCACGCAAAAAAGGACGCAGGGATTAAAACAAATTCATATTCATATAAATACATGTATAAAAGAGTTTTCTGGGCTGTAAAGGTTTATTAGGTAGTTGTAGTGCGGCACTCAAATTATTAATAGATCCTTTTGGTGAAAAAGTTTTAAGCCCTCTTAAATCAAAAGGTTTATCAAAACGGTTTAGGCAGCATTCCTGGGGATGTGTGTCCTACATGGTTTGTAGTTTCAGCACAATGATTAAATTACAGAAATGACAAAAGTCTTGAGGAGTTTTTTGTGCACTGTGATGACACTTGTCTCTTGTCTTCTACATAAATGTGGTATTAAAATCATCCACAGTTTCAAATACAATTGAACTGTAGGTAATGTTTCTAATGTCGCTCCTCCTTCCTAACTGTCTATATTGATGACTGGCTGGAAAGCTACAAGACATATAAGACAGCACTTCTTAATGATCACAGTTCTGGTTTTATACTTCCGCTTGATTCCGCCCTTAATAAACAGCAGCCTTTAGTTCTTAAACACTGCACAGCACACATACCTACACACAAAAACACACTCTCACGCTTGCAAATACAAGTATCTGTCTTGTACATAAATACTTTTTTTTTCATTTTAAAAAGAAAGACACTGCTGCATATCAAAATATGTCCAATATGAGAAACGTGATTTCTAAAAAAAGTGAAAAAAGAAACACTGTTTCTGAGTTTTTTGTGTATAAAAGCGACAGACAAAGCAGAGGGTCAGACGGAGGTCTCTGACTGAACTTGTAGCACAAACTTGTGTGATTTTGGGTGGACATATTCCTCACTGATTCTGAGCTGCGGGATAGCCTTGCTGTTGACCACCAGGCAGAAGTGGCTGTTTTTGAGCTGGAACTCTGTGCCATGACGCAGCAGGCTGGTGACTGATGCCTCGCTGACCAAAGTCCACTGCAGAGCACGCCAGCACTCACTATTGTACTGCAGAGTGGGACCAGGAGTCAGGTAGCTCTCCAGAAATGACTGTTGACAAAGCAGCACAAAAAAGAGCACTGAGCACAAACCAGAAACTACATGCTGCTGAAATCAAACACAATTTAATAGAAATTGGCTATTTTGTTCCAATAGTCTAATTCCTTCCCCATCAGAGTCTAATAATTTTAATGATTTGTTTGTTTCTATCCTTTCTTTTTTTTTTTTTTTTACTTTTCTTTGTTTCCCCTTTATGGTACTATCTTACTGCAAAGAGTGAGCCACATATAGTGAATGAATTTGTTGATTTTTTTGATTTTTAGTTTTGTGTTGAGAAGTAAATCTGCACAAAAAAACGCATCACAATTAGAAAGAAAATGATTTACTTTACTAACTTGAAAACACACATTATCACTAACGTTTGAAGCATCCAATTTTATAGATAAAAATATTGTCTATAAACTTTTAATAATGAAATTAATGATACATGAACAGCACAGATTGTCCCTCTAAATAATCTGCCATTTTGTGTGTGTGTGTGTGTACCTTGGGACTCATGTTGTTGGTAATACAGAAAGCAAGGTGGCTCTGGATGCTGTCCATGCTATGGCAATGCTGCTGACGAGTTGTTCGCAGGTACTTCTGAAGCGCACGTGCCATTGAGGGAAAAATTGCCTGTGCAGCCTCACGTGCCTCCATCACGTCTCCTGGTGGCTTCTTTTTTTCCTCCTCTTGCAACCGCCGCACATGTGTAAACGCCTCCTCTACTGCCACCACCAGCCTTGAGAGCACATGAAACAAATATTAATCCTGTTGCAAAGTGAAACCATATAACCTACAGTTGAAGCAAACATTAGATGGAACTTGAAGCTGATTTAGTAACATACTGAAGTCTAGTCCTCTAGTTAATTCATTTCTTATCTGCTTTGCTTTATCAAAATGTTTCAAAATCTCAGTATAAACATCACTCAGTTATGAACTCTACCCTCCTTTCTCTTACCGTGCTCTGCGTTTCCGGACTCTTCTCTCGTAGTCGGCTTCTTCATAGTAAAGCTCGCTGTGGCTGGTGTCTTTGTTTCGAGCCGCAGCAGCCATCTTGGCTCGAGACTGACTCGCTGCACCATCACTGCCAGGACCTGACGGATGAAGAACAGCATAATGGGATGTTAGAGCTTGAGCTCTTAAGGAGTTCTAATATGAGAAATCATTACATAGACACAGTGTAATAGCTCAAGCAGCTTTTTTCTCGATACGGAAGAAAACATTTTGGTTTGTGCTGTTTGAAGAAAATAATCAACGTGACAAATTTATACATTCAAGAATGAGATATTATTTTCTGTTTATAGTTATATTTAATTCAACTGATACATATTGCATACACCATGCTGTTTAACTCTATCTATATATTGTGTGCTGATTATCTTACTGTTGCACCATAATTATTATTTATTTTATTTAATCTAATTATTATTTGCATTACACATATGCTAGTTTATCTGTTATTTGCACTGGTTAGATGCTAATTGCATATCATTGCCTCTGTACTTGTATCTAACCTAACCTAATATTACGGGAAATCTGCAAAATGGTATATTTCCTGTACTTCTAAGTTGTTACAAAGCACTGTTGTAGATACTTCTCACTTAGAACTTCAACAATTGTTTATTCCATGTACAATCAAAACAAAAATATTAGATAAAGTTCATTCATTCATATAAACCTTCCATTTGTCGTGCATACTGCAAATACTGTCCAAGCCATGCTATTAAAGATAAACAGTCAACACCTACGGACTAGATCAGAATCAAGATTTCAACAGTGCAGTTGTATAAATAATAATAGTTTTAGATAAGGTGCTGATAAATAGCATAAAATTATATAAAATGGCAGAACCAAAATGGAAACTGAAGTGCAGGATACTCTAATACAATTTCGTTTTAAAGAGCTCTGTTTACAGCATCCAATCTGCCTTAGTTATGTTACATAGTACTGAATATGTACATAAGTAGTAGTATTAAGCCTGATCTCATTAACAGCCTGTAGAGATAATGGCTCTTCTCTGATGGGAGGTCTAGAGACACTGTTTTAATCCACCTGGTTTTTGAAATTGACTCTCTGGGGGTTACTGTTAGTAATGCTAATGCTGAACACATGAGGGCAGCACCTTGCCTGTATAAGACATAAGCATAGTGTTTAGTGAACTACCATTTACATTTGCATCATTTAGCAGACGCCCTTGTCCAGAGTGACTTACAAAAGTGCTTTTAAGTCTTTATGAATACATTAGCACTGGTTCACTAGATTACACTGGACACAGTATTGAACCCTTTTAATCCCCAATCTAAGCAACAAAACATTCATTCATTCACCTTCTACCGCTTATCCGAACTACCTCGGGTCACAGGGAGCCTGTGCCTATCTCAGGCGTCGTCGGGCATCAAGGCAGGATACACCCTGGACGGAGTGCCAACCCATTGCAGGGCACACACACACACACACTCTCATTCACTCACACACTAGGGACAATTTTCCAGAGATGCCAATCAACCTACCATGCATGTCTTTGGACCGGGGGAGGAAACCAGAGTACCCAGAGGAAACCCCTGAGGCACAGGGAGAACATGCAAACTCCACACACACACAAGGCGGAGGCGGGAATCGAACCCCAACCCTGGAGGTGTGAGGCGAACGTGCTAACCACTAAGCCAACAAAACAATCCTAGATAAAAGAAACACTGCTTGGAGCATGTGCTCAAAATGTCTGAGAGTTTTGCATACAATTGTGAAAGCAATAAATTTCCCACTGATAGATAAAAGTCCAAGACAAATGAAAACAATGAGATTAATGCCTAGATAAAAAAAACTATTTTAATAACCTGTTTATACATAGAATTAAACTGTTCTCCTTAAGCAAGTTCTTTTCATTTAGGAGAAACAACCAAGTGCTCAGTCTAGTGGAACTTCAAAAAATCCCCCTGGGTCACACACACTCATGAAACTGGTTTAGAAGAAATATCAAAGCTTAATAAGACATCTTTTAAATTCAGTTTAGAATGCAAAACAAAAATAGATTGATTTGGTTATTGCAGACTTCCAAATTTGTTATTTCAAGGTGATTTTATTTCTTCAGAATTATTCTAACATGGATGAAATACATTAAGAAAATTGTTTGCTTATATAAAAATGTTCGAGTGGTAGTTTATATACCAGATAACTATCAGTTATCCTCATGTGAAATTCACAAGATTGTGTGTGCACTTTCTCTAAAATTCAAAGGGTAGGTAGGGTAGGTCCAGGCACAGCATGGCTAATATGCCCTGTGTAGCAGCCAAATACCAGCTCAGTATCTTTGTGATGTTGGATTAATCATGTGAATACAGTGTGTGTTCTTGAGCCAGGGAAGTGATTTTTTGTTTTGTTTTGCTTTGCTTTTTTATTTAAATCAGGTTTTCTTCAATATATAATATGTTCAATATAAACACCACTAATAAAGATGCTCTTGATGAATATGTGCCTTTTTAACTAAAGTAAAAGTTGGATGAACTCCTGATGGATGAAACTGCCTCCAGGGCAGAAGGGGACACACACACCCACACCCACAAACACACACACACAGACCATGGGCACTCAGTGCATTCCATGGTTTTAACTTACTGCCTAAAAGAAAGCTTTTGGGATTAACTTTAAATGTTGCAGAGAAAACAGAGAGGAACACACACCCACACACCAAAAATATCAAGTGACCGACTAGGTAATAATATTCAGCAATCCCAAAACCACAGGAATGGAAGGAATGTGTTTGTTAGTATACCGTTAGTATAAAATAAAGACACATATTTCTATTGTTATGAACACATTCACACAACGACCATTTGTCGGCTATGTATACGACGACACAGATGTTCTGTACAGAGACGTTTGTTTTGTTTTAGCTAAATCCTCCTCCGAAATTTCATTTTTGGTGTCAAACATTCTTAGAATTATATAGTGAATGAGTTTTTATTAATTTGAAACATGAATTATTTTCCTAAAGTCAAGAAAAACGCAATGGCATGAAGAAAGGAAAGTGCAAAACCCACCATCTACATTGTAGACCTTTAGAGCAGCCAGATGCTTGGCTGTCCGGGTTTTAGCAGCAGTTAGCAGTGCGGCATTATGTACCGAGAAATCCTTATAGTAGTGCTCCAGGACCACCAGAGCTGCCCTCTGAATACTACACACAGTAAAAGAGAATAATGAATAATGTTAGACTAAAATAGTCAGTGGCATATTTTATATAGTAGTGTATATAAGTAGTTACAATCATTAGCGCTTCCTCTAAAATCACAGCCACGATATGCACAAGCAGCCACTAACAATGCTGGAACACCTCTATCCTAATGTGAGAGGAGAAGCTTTGACGAATTAACAAGCAGTTTGAGTATGCTCGGAGTGATTGGGGAGTGAATAAAAATTTCAAATCAATGAAAAGAGGAAAAACAAAGATGCTACAGAGGCGAGAGAGGGGAGGGAGAGAGAGAGAGAGAGAGAGAGAGAGAGAGAGAGAGAGACTATAGTTTGTAAGTCAAGCTATATCTGTTTTATTGTCACTGGGGTGGTACTTGTATGTCTCTATTATTTTGTGTGTGTGTATATATATATATATATATATATATATATATATATATATATATATATATATATATATATATATATATATATAAAGAGATATAAATATACAGAGAAAGAGAGAGTGAGAGAGAGAGAGAAAGAGAGAGAGAGAGAGATAAAATGACCGCATGATTAATGTCTTCCTCATTCTTTGGTTTGAATCGAGTAAATGATTTATGCCTGGATCAGCAAATACACACACAGCACTGCTAAATAAATACAGGATTTACACAAAATAACGAATTTGGTGACCAAGAATAATAACACGAGCAAAACAAACACAATAACCGAAGAATAGAAGTGCATTCTAAATACACCTAATACACACTGTACAGAAAACATCATAATTGGTATAGAAAGGGTTTCTTTGATATTCTCTTGCTCTTCCTCACACACTGTGTGTGTTACCTGAGCTGGCCCAGGTTGTAGTGTCTTGTCTCTCCATCAGTCGAGCGTGTGACACACAGACAGAAGCATGGTTGCAGCTGCCGCACCTCCAACAGCACCACGGCCAGGTAGTGTGTAAACAGCAGAGTATCCACCAGCGACACCGCAAACTGCACTATCCCATGATAATTCTCATCCTGACACCCACAGACATAAACACATCGACATAAACACGATGTGTTTATAAAGACATAAACACATCGTTTTCTTTCTTTCTTTCTTTCTTTCTTTCTTTCTTTCTTTCACACTGCATGAATTTCATTTAAATTCACTTTGATTGATTTCATTGATTTCACTTTCTGGCTCTTTGCTTGGTTTCTTTACTCCAAAAGAAATACATTTTTTTTCCATATTCTCATTTGATTTTCTCATTTGATCTCTTACAGTTGTTTAGGAAGTAATTTACCTATATTATATATATTTTTATTAATGCACTAGTTTATTTAACAGGACTTTTATCATATTCACTGAGCATGAACCAATACTAAGCAGAAACAGAACATGTGTTTGCTGATAAAGTGAAGCTTTTTATAAGGATGTTATTTTAAAATTTATGCAAATTCTCAACTGATATCAAGGACTACTGTGGTAAAAAGGAATTAGACACTTTTGGGGCTAGTGTTATAGGAAAATAATTAACATTGTGGTGGTAAATGCATCAAAACGGACCGTGGTTGATTTTTTAAACACAAACAAAGTTAGATTGTTAATCTATTAGCCATCTTACAACATTCTTCTTCTTCTATTGAACTACTAAGAATTATTTCATAACTGCAGTGTAAATAATGCAGCAACAACAATGGACAATGTAAGTATTAATGTGCTGAATTGTCGTTTAAAAGCCCTCACGACAACTCAGATGCTGGTGAGCTTGGGTAGAGAATTCTAATACCAACCAAATATATATCAAATTATGTAGAGAAAGGGCTTAAAAAAACTTCTCTAATTTACTTGATTTAAATAATCATTATAATCATTTAAATAATTATAGTACACCTTTAATACAAATCATATGAACAGCTTAATCATAAACACACACACCTGTGTGTCAAGGATGCGCACTCCATAGAAGAGCCAGTAGGAGAGCAGGAGCAGTAGTGTGAGCACAGCGAGGAGTGCTCTGTAAACAGCCAGGCGAGGCAGGGTAGACCGGGGTGGACGCAGGAACAGGGCCCAGCCGGCCAGCATTAGGATCAGTAGTTTAAAGGCCAGAGAGAGGAAGAGGCCCTCACAGGCTGTTCCACACGACTGCACACGCTCAGCCCACAGCAGCTGTGGCAGCACCACAAAGGCTAGTGGTGTGATAAGAACCACCAGTCCAAGAAGCAGTGTCAGGGCCAGGGGCAGCAAACGCACAAAGCTCTGCTTATGCACACTACCCACTGTCTCCTTCCCAAAACTGGCCAGCTCCTCCTGAGAGAGACTGTGGTCTGAGGTACCGGTCACGGCTGTGGTGGTCTCGGCCCAGTTATCATCCTGATAGGAGATAGACAGAGAGGGGGAGAGAGAGAGAGAGAGAGAGAGAGAGAGAGAGAGAGAGAGAGAGAGAGAGAGAGAGAGAGACCGCATAATATTGTTGTGAAACACTGTTTCAAAATATCTTATTTCAATTCAATGTAATTGTCTTACATTTTCTTTGTAAAAAAGGAACTGTGAAAAGACTTAATAGATACAAAGAGGTATTTTTTACATTCTAATTGAGACTGATGTTACAGATTTCTCATTCTAACCGCCTGTCATATTAGACTATATATTTGTTATTTGTCTTAAAGCAGGTTATTTAAAAAATACTATAAATTATATAGATTATTTCGTTGCTTCAATTAAACTGTAAAATAAATGAAATATGCCTATCTTACGGAAAAATCATGCATAATGTGCATATTGTTGTGAAAGTGTTGTGAGCTTTTATTTTGTTTAAATTAAATTTAAATGCATTAATCATTTAAAACCAAAATTTGCCAAAAGTGTAGTCAGGTCCAGAGAACCCATTTCCTCCTTGGCATTGTTTCCATCTATTTATGCAATATAATCCAAAGGCAATGCTATATGGCGCTGTCTGTGTACTATTAAACCAGTATAGGAACTGTTAATAATTTGTTGCCTAAACACCATGATAAATGTTAAATTCTTGCTGTGAAAAACTGTCACTCTTTAAAATGCATACGTTTGTCAATGTGAGAGTTTGATTTGTTGGATTTATTTTTTTAGTGATTTTAATCTAAACCTAAATCTAAAACATCACTGGAGAAAGTGCAGCATAATGTGAGAGAGGCAATCTTTTAAGTATAAAATTGAGGATGGCTTTGATATTCTACCAAAATAGATAAGCAAATTTGCTATTTTAATAAAGTGATGCTAATTTTAGTAGATTTCTGTGGAGATATCTGAGTGCTTCTTTATTTTGCATCACACAGATTAGTTACCAGCTTAGATGTGAATCAAATGTACTTCAGCTCAGCAACTGAGTTGTTGATACACATAAAATAATGAACTACATGTACACACACTATTTATTAATTAGGAACAGATGTCCACCAGCACATTTATGAAGCTACCTAATGAAAGCTTAACAGGTTAAGATCTTTAGTTAATGTTCACATCAAACATCAGATTTAATAAATATGTAAATCAGAACTCTTGTGCCTTTAACCATGGCAGGGTTGTTGGTACCAAACGGGTTGTTTGGGTGTATCAGAAACTGCTGATCTCCTCAAAAAATTTTAAAGAGTGACAGTTCTATGGGTGGAAACACCTTGCTGATTAAAGAGGTCAAGGGAAAATGGCCTCTGCTTGGTTTGAGCTGCCAGGAAGGATATAGTAGCTCATGTAATTACTCTTTCCATCTGTAGTGAGCAGAAAAGCATCTCAGTACACAAAAAACAACAAACCAGTCCGGTCATCCACAAACATGAATCTGAAGCCATCAGACTCAATCAAACTAGACTATTCATTCATTCATTCATTTTCTACCACTTATCTGAAATACCTCGGGTCACGGGGAGCCTGTGCCTATCTCAGGCGTCATTGGGCATCAAGGCAGGATTCACCCTGGACGGAGTGCCAACCCATCGCAGGGCACACACACACTCTCATTCACTCACGCAATCACACACTACGGACAATTTTCATGCATGTCTTTGGACCGGGGGAGGAAACCGGAGTACCCGGAGGAAACCCCCGAGGCACGGGGAGAACATGCAAATTCCACACACACAAGGCGGAGGCGGGAATCGAACCCCCAACCCCGGAGGTTCTGGACTAAAAAAGGTTAGAAAAATCCCACTGAGTCAGATGATTTAGCACATAACACCTCTGATATGCTGTCCACCGATGTCAGCACAGCACGTTCATCTATAACCACTCTGCAGAAGCACAAAATATGGTAAACAACAGAGAACCAATATCAGTTTGATTAAAGAACATAAATGACAACCACTTGAGAAATTATTAATGTGTCTGTGTGACAAAGACCGACACTTATTTCCTCCTGGTTAGCAGAGACAGACTGTGAACTTCAGCAGAGTAAAAGAGAACGACAGGAAGAGAGGGGGTGATAAACAAATGTGCGAATGTCCTGAACCTCTCCTCTTTCCACCCTCCATCCCTTTTCCTCTCATTCTTTCCAAAATAATACCATGTTGCCAGGACAGAAAAGCTAAAACAGGCTGGCAATATAACCGTGTGCGTGCGTGTGTGTGTGTGTGTGTGTGTGTGTGCAAACATTTAACACATACTGTATAAAACTCAGTGTACTAACTTCAGTGTAACAATGGCAAGTGTTTGCATACCTGGATTTCCTTAGATTTAATTAGAGTTTAATCACTATTAGTATCACAAACAAGATAAACTGCATGTAATGACAATTAAATACAATGACAATAAACAGCTGTTCAAGTAAATACCTAATTTTATTCATTCATCGACACTTTAAAATATAATTCCAATATTCAACCCTATAAAAACTAGTTAGTTTTGTCATTCTTTGTCTTTCTTCACTCCTTCAGGAAAGAAAACATCACTTTTAATCTTTTAAATGAATATGCTTATTGACTTCGGTGATCCCTCTTTTTCTACTTTTGCGACAATACGAAAACTCTAAAACTACTACAGCAAGGCATATTCTTTTGTTTTAAATATATAATGGGGGGCACGGTGGCTTAGTGGTTAACATGTTTGCCTCACACCTCCAGGGTCGGGGTTCGATTAACGCCTCCGCCTTGTGTGTGTGGAGTTTGCATGTTCTCCCTGTGCCTCGGGGTTTCCTCCTGGTACTCCGGTTTCCTCCCCCAGTCCAAAGACATGCATGGTAGGTTGATTGGCATCTCTGGAAAATTGTCCCTAGTGAGTGAATGAGAGTGTGTGTGTGTGCCCTGTGATGGGTTGGCACTCCGTCCAGGGTGTATCCTGCCTTGATGCCCGATGACGCCTGAGATAGGCACAGGCTCCCCGTGACCCGAGGTAGTTCGGATAAGCGGTAGAAGATGAATGAATGAATATATAATGAAGATATTTTGGTTGAAATAAAAAAAAATTTAGCTTTTATTTATATGCCATACTACTGTATATGACAAATAATATTGTGAGATCCATTGTTTAAGGAGGTATGAGAATTGTGAAATTTGTTGTGTGAAGAATTAACTTCCATATTATTCGATATAACACAAACATCAACAATATTAAAAAATGAACCTGATATGATGTCTTGGAGTACTTAATTTAGATTTTTGTTTTAGATACAACTGCTGAGGAATCTCTGTAGGGCTGTGTGCATTATTAGCTCACACACACTCCTTAGGCATGTAGAGTTAAACATCAAGAATGACTCTGAAGTGGAAGATGAGCTGCCTAATCCCTGAGTCTAAACAGACACGCACACACACACACACACACACACACACACACACACACACACACACACATTCCTGTTGCTGATCCTGTTGCATGCTATTCGTTAGATAGACTATGATAAATTGCTTGTAGGTGTGTGTGTATTGACAATGAAAGCAAATGAATGAATGAATGAACGAATGAATGAATGAATGGTTACTTCATATTTTCAATGATCTGAATTGTTTTCTTGTTAAGAGGCTCATTAAAATCTTCAGTGTATCCCTGGTTAAAAGACCTGTGGTGGGAATTGGTGCATGAAGGGAGCTTTTCTAGAATGTTTGAGCCTCTTGGTTGGATCTGAAAATGTTGACATTGGTGTCTCATGAGTATTGAATCATATTCTGTATGACACATACGATATAGGTTATTATTCAGGTTACTCTGGCTCAGTGAAAAATTTTAAACACTGCCTCTCTGGAGATAAAATAAAAACAGCCATAACATAAAAAACTGCTGAAAGGTTACATGAATAACATTAATTATCTTCTTAGAGTGGTATCTGTCAAGGGGTGGGATATATAAGGCAGCAAGTGAACAGGCAGTCAGTTGTCAGAGTTGATGTGTTGGAAGCAGGAAAATGGGTAAGCGTAAGGATCTGAGTGGCTTGATGATGGCTAGATGACTGGGTCAGAGCTTTTCTAGCACTGACATGCAGTGGTTATTACCTATCAAATGTGGTCCAAGAAAGGACAGCCAGTGTACCAGCAACAGAGTCATGGATGTCCAAGCCTCACTGATGTTGCTAGCTGGTCTGGTCTAACCCCACAAAACTTTGACACATAACATCCACCAAAGTATTGTTGCAGACTAAGTACAACCCTTCATGGCAACTCCTCTTTCAGCAGCCACAATACAAAAAATGTTCAGGAATGATTAGAGGAGCATGAGGAAGAATTCAAGTTGCTGACTTGGCCTCCAAATTCCCCAGATCTCAGTTTGATCAAAATCTGTGGGATGTGCTGTACAAACAAGTCCAGTCGATGGAGGCTCCACCTTACAGCTTATATGGCTTTAGGAATCTACTGCAGAAACACAGCACACCTTCAGAGGTCTTGTGCAGTCCATACCTCGAGGGGTCAGAGCTGTTTTGCATGTCAATATTAGGCAGGTGGCCTTGATGTTATGGATGATCTGCCTAAATTTTTTTAAATGCATTCCTTTTGCTACATATATTACATATTTATTCTCTAAATAAATATTTTCTAAACAACTTTCCTACTACTATACAAATTTCTTAATACATTTCTAAATTTCTAAATACATTTTTAAATATGGCAGCTAAGGTACGATGTGCACGGCATTTAAAAGAATTCCTCTGCTTGTCTCCAGTTTCTTCAGGGTAGAGAGGATTTCACACACCATCACTGTTTGACAGATATAATAAAGGACATGTGAGTCAAACAGGCTGCATTACACAGAGAAGAATAGATCTTCAAGCCAGCATGACAATCAGTCATGGATTATCATTAGCCCTGTAGCACTGCTAGGAAACACATGAGACACTAAAGCACCAAGGTCCAAACATGGATTCTCATAATGATGCTCAGCTAATGTGCTCTTTTACTGTTGTGTAGGTGTTTACTGGATACCTTATTAGCAAGTCCTGGTTTAAACCGAGCGATACATGAGTACACAAAGAGCTTTAAATAGCAAATGTCACCCTTTAATTTCTTTAAAAATAGTGCTTCTAAATGGCACACTCCTAATTGAGTGCAATGAAGGAGATAGAGAGAAAGTAACATGGAATAAAAATCCCTATTATCCATAATGACAGTAACTAAACACTTAGTTCTTAATCATTCTGTGGTCAGAATAATCTAAACAAAAATGTATAATTTTAAAAGATATTATGCCATTGAGTGGAGCACAAATAAATTATTTAATAAATAAAGTTAAAAGTAAAAACTGGAATTCACCTAAACAGACCGTTAAAATCATATTTCATGATATATTCATAGTACCCTGCATGGGAAATTGTATGTCTCACATTTCACACACACACACACACATGCACACATGCACACACACACACACACACACACACACACACACACACACACACACATACAAAAACATGAAAAATGATGTGGCTTTTCCCACTGTGAGAAACAACTAGGTCAGAATGAAGTGTAACGCCAAGAGCATCGCTCTCTCTCTCTCTCTCTCTCTCTCTCTCTCTCTCTCACTCTTTCAGAAAGAATAGTCTAACAAAAGAACAAAAAGATTTCCTTCAGTCTCACTCAGCTGTACTGATTCACATTCTAGCCTAACTAAGCTATGATAGTATGTTAGAAACATTCATTAGATAGATTCCTTTTGTCTGTATTAACATGATAATTAGACTATATGTTGTCAAAATGTTACATGTATGTTGTTAGAATGTTGTACAATGGAATGATAAAAAGTAATCAAGTCAGCCTGATTACTGCTTCCTTCGTTCAGTTTCATACAGGACATACCTTCAACTTTTACCAAGCTTCCAACAAACTTAATTTCCTCTACGCATTTTTATTGATGACCTCTCTCTCTCTCTCTCTCTCTCTCTCTCTCTCTTTATCTATCTGTGTGTGTGAGAGAGAGATTTTACAAGACAAAGTGACAAAGGCATTATTCCACAAGCATCTATATGCCTTATGTTTATAACACATACATTCTTACACCCTTTCACAAACACAGCCACACCCATAAAACTAGGATAACTAAACTTGCTGCAAAAATGGACTGACCTGAGGCTCTGTGCTAGCCGGAGTCTGCTCTGTCGCTCCTGTATGCGCAGACAGGCTGCTGATGGTAACATTCTTGTCGGATCTATTGCTGCCATCATGACTGCGTGGTTTGTGCCGGTCTTTACTGCGATCGCTGCATGGCATAAAGACACACGTTGACATGGGTTAGGGAAATACTGCTATCTCTGCACAGACACACATTATGATCTATACTCCTTTCTTATTATTGTCTCCCTCTTTCCTTTCTTATTTTTGTCTCCTTTCATATTACTGTCTCACTCTTTTTTGAGGATTTCTTAATCACTTTTCTTCCTGTACTCTTTTTATAATTGTAATGAAACTGACATCCTTAATCCATAGAGGTCTTTATATTCTTCATTACCATCCTTGAGCTCATTTGATTATCTTTTTATTAAACGAAAGTGGAAAATAAGTTGGCAGTTAAAACAGGATATTTGAATTAAAGCTGAATTATTTTTCACAGTATTCCGTCAGGACAGAAGTTTTCATACGCATGAATACTCCATCAAGACAGCAAAATAAAAAGAACAATCTGGCTTCTTATGTTAGATTTAGTCAAACCCATGACAAAAAAAGCAGCAAAGCTTCTTGCTGTCTTTCTGGTAAGTGGAGCAACGTCTGTCCCTATGGCACAGTTTCTGGTGTAGCAGTTAAAACAAGCACACTGACACAAATTTGTCTCTCCCTCCTGTGGTTTAACAGCTCTATTTGGGAAATTGGAACAGTAGAGTCATCAGACTGCAAGACAGATGGAACGGGATACATTAAAAGTGTTGTTTTATTTTGTAAATAACAAAAGTGTACCAAGAGAGTTCATTTTAAGCATTTAAAATGCACTTTCCTTTACACTTTAAACAGAAATTTAATCCTGGACATATGAGCCATGTGAAAAAGAAAGAGCATTGCTAAATATCTACATTTTCAGAGAAATCTTCAATTGCTTTTTAAATCCCAGGACTGGTGGGTCCAAAATTACGTTTCTTGCTTTCTTTAACTTTAACTCTCAGTTTAACTTTAACTTTCTGATTAGTTTCAGTGTAGCTTGTGTATATTTCATGGGAGTTACTAAAAAACATGCTCATGGCAGATCACTGAAAATATGACTTTAAAGGGTCAATCACAGCTGCAAGTTAACAACTTTTAGCCTAGCTGTAATCTTGCCTGACATTAATGTAAATGACTAGTGGTGTAAGAACTGAGTTCTGCTTTTTAAAGTTACATGTACAAATTCTATCTAAAATACAAAGTCTATTTAAGATTTCCGACCTTGAGCTATTATTTAATTTATTAATTAATCAAAACAACAAATTAAATATAATTTGCTATTTGCTATATTTTGTGTATACACTGTTTTTTTTATTTTATACCTCATAGCCACATTAAGCTGCAATCCTTTAGTTGTCAGGTCATCATATACACATTTTTGTCATGACAGTAGACAGCAAGTTTCTTTTTACTTCTGTGTAAACTTCACAGTTTTTGATTTAGTTAACTCTGTAAATCAATAATTCTGTAACGCAAAAGTCTGTAAAGCAAATACCTGTGTCTGTTTGACCCTCGAGAGTGCTGAGAGTGACCAGAGTGGACAGAGTCTGTGTCCATGATGATGATGACGTGTCTTTTCTATGATTGGTCCAGGGTTTTGTGTGGCTTGGCCTCAAAAAGTTAAAGGCCACCAGTCAGGAAGCAGCCACCAAGTTATGGATACTTTTAAGCAATTTACTGTCAACCTGATAGAGACAGGGAGAGAGAGAGAGAGAGAGAGAGAGAGAGAGAGAGAGAGGGAGAAGAATATACAATTAGTCAGGGAGATAAGAGAGAGAGAGAGAAGAATATACAATTATTCAGGGAGCTAATTTCGGAAAAATCCTTACACAATTGCTGCTCGGCTTTACATACCCGACTACCATGCCACCACCATCCCCAACTGCTACCACCCCAACCTCAGCCTCCTTTTCCAAGGTCATGACCCCAGACTTCATAACAAAACAGTGAAAAACAATCTAACCTAAGTGGGGGAAACAGCATGACTTTCCTCTGCAAATCGAGCTATATATTTGCTATTCTTATCTTACCCCTGCCCACTTCCTACATTCCACCGCTCCTACTTTGAACCCAGTCCTTCGCAATTTGTAGAACTTTCTTGATATGTCCAAAAACAGTATACAACCAAGGGTAACAATGAGAATTTGTGTTTACTTAACAGCATGTATTTCTCCAATGTCAGTGGCATATATTTAAATTAAGGTATTTGTCATGCTTACTAATCCAGCTAAGCTTGAATCTTCATCCTGATTACCGTCCTTCCCTAAACACACCCCATCCACACACAGACATTTCCCTATTCACACTCCATCATCCACTCTCCTCATACTCTCTGCAGTCCTACAGTAACTGCTGTCAATATAGGAAATCTGAGCTGGCAGATACACTTACACACACACATACCCACACACACACACACAATTCTTCTGGAGTTAGCTCATGCTCTTGTGAAAAGCACACAAATAATTCCACTGAGATTACATCACGGACACTCAAAAACCAACAAACAATATGCATGCATGGACCAGTAGCCATGCTGATTCTATGTAATTTAAGCAATGTGCCTGGCTTTTCCTCTTAATAACAAAGCTTAACTCTGGCCAATAGACCCTATAAATATAATTTCTAATGGCAGGAATGTGTGGAGCTTAGATATACAGTACCCACTAAATCTCTAATATGGGCATCGTGAATAGCTAAGGAAAAGACAACAGATATACTGAGCTACAGCAGATACCCGGTCCAGATGTCTCATTATGAAAAGGATACACCACTGCTGATTCCTGTGTGCGGGAGTGAGAGACGGAAGGAGAGAGGGAGGGGTGGCATGCTGTTAAAGAAACACCAAGCTCTAAAGCAACAGGGATGGACTGGACTATCCTGACTAGCAGTTCACAGTATGACAAATGATAAACAAGGACAAAGAAAATGGTCTGAGGTTTAGAATGGGAAAGTGATGCAGTTTTTTGTTGAAATTTTTTGAATACATTTTTTTCTTAAATCCACTTTAAACACAATATGTGACTAACAGCTCACATGTATATCCCTTTTCATTGTATATTTTAAAAATGCCCAGTGGACCTACTGTGGGGCCAGATAAGTCCAACATAAACGTGAAACTGGAAGATGTGGGCAGTAGGAGAACTAAGGAGGTCATGCTGCCCGATTTTATTTGTAATAATGAATCCATTACAACAGAGTACACTGGGGAATTGGAGCAAGAGAAGAGATGCTGCAGGCAATGACATTTATTCAGTCGTTACACCTACCGAGTCAAGGCATTCACACTCACTCACACACGCATGCACACACACAGTGCTTTCGAGCATTATAAACTCAAATGTATGTTCAAAGAATTAAGCAACATATTAAATTCTCTATGCACATGTACACTGAAACTCTGAGCTGGCTTTTATGGTCAAAATAATTACAAAAATAGAGAAACAGCTATTTATATATAATAGTATATTATTATAATAGTATATTCATTTATAAAGAATTATACTATTTAGGGTGAGAAAGATGACTCGGTTTTATATGCCTGTAATCACTGAGGCAAATACTGACTAGGATTTCTTTTCTTCTTTTCTGTTTTTTAAAACCTAAAAAAAATGTTCTTGAGCCATTTCACAGCATCACAATATTTAAAATACTGACAGGTTAAAAGGCAACACACAAACACCTTAAGCCAGGCCTCTGACACGTGGCCTTGATGAGGATAATCTATCACTTTGCTGTAACATTCAGTAAATAAACAGCTCTGAAAATCACTGTATTTTCCAATACCCACCAGGTGTATGTATGTTTACAGGAAAGTGAGGGGTAACGAATGTGTCAGGTTGTTAAGCAGGTGTGAAGATATGAAAATTGTTTTTCAGCAGATTTCTGGGCTTTTGAGGTAGAAAAAAAATCAGTGTTATGTCAGAATGTGTGAGAGTGCCAGAGTGTTGCAGAAATCAATGATCCATGTTCTCCGACAGACAGAAGCTGGGAGAGAGTGGGGTTGACTACTGATGAGAGGAGGTCGAGAGCTTTAGAATGAAATAATTTGCTCTGTATACTGTTTTTCATACAGGTATAAAGAAGTAAAGTGGCCATGGGACACATACTGTATCTGTTTCTGATTCACAGCTGCCCATTGACCAGGTTTAGTAATCTGTTGATATATCCATCACCAGCGAAAAAAACATACTGACTACTACTTTATACTGACTACTCCAGAGAAAGAGGTTCCTTTAAGATGTCAGTTTAAATGTAACCAAAAATATTATAAGATTTTCTGCCTCAATGTCACCTAAGACATTATCAGGAAAGAATGTAGGAGAGTTCACCCCTCTAATGGATTCTTATTTTTCAGTCTGTGTTAATGCACACAATTAGCTCGTCATACACATTCAGTTAAAATACATTAGTAGCTGCTTTTCAGCCTATTAATCGTTGTTCTTGGAAGGATAACATGCAAACACATTGGAGCTTTGATTTTCCCAGTGGACTTGAATTTATGCTTTGCCTGCCCTGTTTTAGAGAGATAATGCTTTCTGAAGCATTCTGATATATAACACACTGGACAGATAATAGCAAACTGGACAGACATATTGCTTTCATTGTGGTGCACTTTGCATCCACCTCATCCATTATTTTCTGATGTCAGTTTGCTTTATGGGCCTTTTATATGTTCCACATCCTCTTGGATTTCCTCAGAGGTACCACAGGCAGCTCTCAGGTAACCAAGGGAATATCATTGCGCAAACATTAAATTATAAAGTGAAAAGTTCAACAGCAGCACTCCACAGATGCCGGACATGACTGTACTGAGATCAGGGCAAACCTTCACTCTCTAGGGGCAGGAATTTAGGTCAGTTGTGTACTGTGTGGTGTTCTGCTGTATTCCTAATTCCATGTATATGCTTGAGAATGTGACATTACATTCAATTAGTTTAAAACAATTCACTATTTGTCCTGCATGAAAGCTCACCAAAGCTAGATACAAGACAGACAGAATTCCTGGAGGACTACACACCACAAAGATTGTTTTCTTCTTCTAACAGACAAAATCCAGCCTGTGAAGTCAGTGATAATGAGCTAATGAGTTCAATCAAGCATGTTAAATGGGGTAGAATGATTAATTGTGCTTTAATGTGGGCTTCCCAGGCTAAGCTTCAGCTCACATTAAGAGCTCATCTGTTGTTTGAGTGTACAGGCAAATTCTGCAGTCCTGCTATACTGATTATTCTAATAAACCATTACCATATCTGGTATGGCTACTAGGCTAAGGTGTTAAGGTGTTGGATTACCAATCGGAAGGTTGAGCAAAGCCCTTAACCCTCAATTGCTCAGTTGTATAAAATGAGAAAAAAATGAAAGGCACCCTGGATAAGGGTGTCTTATAAATATAGAAAATATCTGCAAATAATTGAGATGCCCGAGGTTTAAATGATCAGTACAGGTGATACAGCATAGACCAGGCTGGCACATAGACAGACAGCTATTTGGGTGCATATATTTTCATAAGGAAAAATGATTAACTCAAAAATGACATAAAACCAATCTTCTTTCAAATAACCTCCACAGATTTGGCTTCCAGATAATATTATGCCCAGATTCACTAACCACAAGTTAGTATTCAAGTGGTATTTGCGACCATTAAATTATATGTCGACCCAGATGTGATTTGAGACAGACAGTGAAGCCTAAAGAATTTTTTTTCATCAAGTCTGGAAACCCATCAGATTACATGCCACTTGATTTGAAGGGGAACATGCACCAGACGTGATCACAGAATTCTTGATGGTGGAGAATGTTAACACCCAAAGGCCATCAACAGCTTGGCAATGGCTTACATCACTTTCTGTTTCAGCTTGGGGCAAAATTAGCATGCATCTTGGTGGAAAATTACAGCCCATCAAGCTTTGAAATGTGAGGTGCATTTTCTTCACATGCAGATAAAATACTACCACTCTGCATAGTGCACTACCACATGTGCACTCTTTTCTTACAGCTGTAGAGTTTGATAAAAACTTGTCTTATGGAAAGATCTGTGATCTTTACAATGGAATGATTTCCCTATGCTATTTCTGTAAATGAATCAAAGGGGGAAAAAACCCTGAGTAGTCTGCTCCCAGTTTTATGTTACCTGCCCCTAATAGTCTTTTGGTGGTGGGATGGGAAGAAAGGGTGCCTCTTTTGGTGCCTGAGCAGAACTGAACATTTGCTGAGCACTCAGTGTGAGCCTTTCAGAAGAGGAGACACAGCACATATCTAGTGATAAATGAATCTTTTGGTGTTCCCGGTCCTTGTGGACTGTAGCTTTTTTTTTTCCCCGAGACGCTCAGCGCACACACCCAAAACCATCCTTGCATTCCATGAAATCATTGTTCTTGTGCACTATGATCATATGGATGTCTGTCTAGGGAAATGACCAGCGGATGCAGCGCGAGCGCGCGGCAGGGGAACACCCGATCTGCACGCGCTACACCCGCAGCGGAGGAAAAAAAAACAAAAAACAGCAATATTGGCTTGCACCACAATGAAGAAAAGACATTTCTATTTGTATACTTAACACATTGTATTTGGCATTACTTAGCGCGATAAATGCTTTTTGAGACGCACCAGACGGGGCCACAAAATTCCAATGATGCACCGTGAAAATCACGTTCATTACCATATTAGATTTCATGCAAAGCAATTCATTCACATTTCGGTAAAATTGCAGCGTCTTCAGCCGTCTGTATCTGCTGTTAGTATACTAGTATCCTATAATATTATACATACAATAGGGATTTTATTCATTCCTTAATATGTCAAAGGTGATTAGAAGACAGAATGCTGTTACCAACCTAGCAAACAAAGAACAAGGGCTTAGAAACGATTTAAGAAATCTACACTTACCTTCTATTGCCAAAAGCATCCCCACAAAATAAACACAAATACGCTGAAAGCAGAAAACACCTCTGTATACACACATATGGACCGGACTGAAACAGCGCACCTTTTTCTTTCTGAACAGATGGGCGGTGTTATACCTTTACTTCCCGCTAGAGGGCGATAACAGCGCTAACAGAATTTAAATTGTGAGTCTCATTGTGTCTCACAGTCGGGCTGTGTTGCTGCAGGAATGCTAGAGCAGGGATGACCTCTGCTGACCCCTTTAACTTTCACATGTATGTGTTTTAATATGATCTAACACACCTAACTAGGATGATGCAAGGCATGATCATTGACTGATTAGATCATTTGGATGTAACAACAAATGTGAAGTGCGTTTTTTCAAAAAAATACTGGTCTAGACTGCAATTTGTTCATGTTACATAGTCACAATGCTATTTATCCTTACATTCTAAAGGTAACAGACTGTATTTTTCTTTGTCATTAGAATGACAGTCTTGTGTACCTTTAAATATCTTTGGAAACATGAATACACTATACTGCTATAGCAGAGATAATGTTTAATTGGACAAACCATGATGGATCTTTAAAGCTTAATAAATTAAGAGAGAGAGAGATTAGTGTGTGTGTGTGTGTGTGTGTGTGTGTGTGTGTGTGTGTGTGTGTGTGTGTGTGTGTGTGTGTGTGTGTGTGTGTGTGTTTGATTCTGGGTGCATTCCTGCCTGGTCCTCCAGATTCAACAAAGCCTTGACCAAGATAAATACTAAATAATAATTAAAGTTAAGGTACACAATAAGTGCATGTCTGTATCCAAGGTGATTCCGGTTCCTTGTTAATTTAATTATCTTTCCCAAATAACTCTGCTATATAAAATCCATATTAACTCCTTTCAAATCTCTGAATGCATCATCCATTTGGTGCCCACCTCATTGTCCACACAGGCTGCCTAGGCACTTGTTCAGTCTCTTGTCATTTCAAGACTAGACTACTGTAACTCACTTCTGGCAGGTCTACCTATGAACTCAATTCTATATCATCTGCAAATAATCCAAAATGCAGCTGCACAACTGTTCTAAACCTGCCTATGATCTCACATACCACCCGACTGCTGCGATCACTCTACTGTGATCCCTCCAGTAGCTTCCAGTAGCTGCACATCAGATTCAAAACACTCTAAAAATGGACCAGCTCCCTCTTACCTCAAAGCACTTATCACTCCTCACACTGCATCTCGCTCCCTCAGATCTACAGTACCAGCACTGATCGACTGGTCCCACCATCTCTCAGATAAGAGATAGGTACACAAGGACCACAATGAGAACATAATGGATGGGTGAATGGGGAAATAGAGGAAGGCAGGGCTTAAGGTTTGAGTCATATTAGGATGAATAGAGCAGTTGGGGTGTTTGTGTGACCCTTAAGTTATTAGCCATTAAACTCAAAGGGTATTAAAATGTCAAACAATTTGCAGTGGAATTTTATTTTATTTTAAGCCTAATTAGGTCAGGTTTTTCTATCAGGTTTTTCTCTCTAACTTCCTACCTCATGCCCCTTTTACCAGCCCTGATCCTAAACTATATGATTAAGGTGCAGGAAAAAAATGCAGAAAAAAAGACAGGCAAGTGTGAATGTTTGGATGCCATTTGGAAACAACAAGTGAAACAAGGGAAACAACAAGTATCATCTCCCAAATATTCTCAGTACTAAAGAGTGTATTATTTCTAACAATATATACATGTGTAAATTGCATGAGGTGGTGACATCAGTTCAAGCACAGGGCAGCACAGCATGCACATTCATTTACACCTGAAGGCTTTTAAGTGTAAAACAAGCATCAGCCTGTCGGTTTGCTGATACGACCCATCAATTAACAGTCAGTACATACAGGAGTTGTGGGAAGAAGCAAGCCTTTGACCTTTTCTTAATTTAAACGCAGCAGGATGCAGGAATAGGGGGCAAATTTACATGAAACTAAATCTTAAATCATGATACACCATTTAAGATCAGTCCGACAGCCAGATTTTGTGCTTTTTATTCCAAGTGTCTTTGTGTGTAATGGGTTTTGAGAGGCTTTTTTTAAATTCAAGTTTCAAGAGAATTTAGTTGGGTCTGGATTACAGAAGTGTTCTTTGGAAATTTTGGACATTGATGTATATTATTTAAAAGTTGTCATTGTAAGTGCCCCTTATTGACAAGCTCTGACTTGTTGTAGGTTAAGTCAAGTCAAGTCAAGAAGCTTTTATTGTCATTTCAACCATATATATCTGTTGCAGTATACAGTGAAATGAGACAACGTTTCTCCAGGACCATGGTGCTATATAAAAGAAAGACAGAGCTATTCCTAGCCACATAAAGTGCAACTATGCAACCTGGTACAAACAGAGCAGGACAAGACAAACAAGACAGTGCAGGACAAAAGACACAAGACAATACACAAAAGACAATACACAGAAACAGCGCCAACCAGTGTAAATACTGTATGTTCAACAATATAGCGTGTGCAGAAATACTGGAATGAACACAGTATTATAAACAGCAAACAACTGAAATTTCCATACAGTTGTTGTGCATGTGTGTGTTGTGCTCAGCACAGTTCAGTTCAGTTATTATGCAGTCTGATGGCTTGTGGAAAGTAGTTAGGTTAAGAGCTAATTAATAGGAACCAAACACACACACAAAAAGGAAGAAAAAAAAAGAAGAAGAAAAAAATTACCCCAGAGGTCATTTTCTCAGAGGTCAAAACAAATAAAACCCACCAACGCCAGTTCCTTTGATTAACCAGTAGATGGAGCCATATAACACGCTGTAAACGCGCCCCATCAACAGCTCTTGACTCGTTGCCCACTCTATTACAGCTCTGATGACAGCTCATTACTGCATAATCACATTTCACTGCGGGACGATTGAGGGGGGAAATGATCTCCCAGTCCTTCTTATTCACCATATACAATTTCATACAGCCCGTTCACTGATATAGGACGATGTTCAGGCAATTTGGTTCAACGGCGTGAGATAGGATGAGATATGAAGACAGTGAATAGTGCTGAAAAACGGTGACTTGATTACAATTTAAATCAATACTAAGCGTGAATGACACTTCTTATCCAGATTCCAGCATAGCTCAGAAACACTGAAGAGAAGAAAGGGTTCAGCATAAAAATAATATATGAATGGCATATTTTTTTACTTGTGTGTATCTATATATACTTTACTGTACATTCTGCCTAATATTTCACATATGCGCAAGCTTTAAAAAAATATACAAGCTGTATAAACAAGTCCACTAATTTATATATATATATATAAATATTCATTTGAATATTTGTTTCAAAATTTTATATTTGACATATTTATCTGCACTTATCTATTTGCACTATCTATCTATCTATCTATCTATCTATCTATCTATCTATCTATCTATCTATCTATCTATCTATCTTAGACCTAAAAGCAATGGTGCTTCAAAATATGAAATCCTGCGTTTTGACGGTATGTCATTCCCCGAGCTTAATCACTCACAGACTCACTGACTCACTCACTCACTCACTCATTTAATCACTCACTGACTCACTCACTCATTTACTCACTCACTCACTCACTCACTCACTCACTCACTCACTCACACTCTCACTTAATCACTCACTCACTCACTGACTCACTCACTCACTCACTCACTCATTCACTGACTCACTCACTCATTTACTCACTCACTCACTCACTCACTCAATCACTCACTCACACTCTCAATCACTCACTCACTCACTGACTCACTCACTCAATCACTCACTCACTCATTATTCTTTAAATAGCTTAATAAATAAAAAAAAAAATCAAACAAAACAACAACAACCACGACAACAACATCAACAACAACAGCAACAAAAACCCACCATGGATTAAATGTATTTTATCAAAATTTCCTCAGTTATTCATTCATTCATCCTCAGTTACTTTTTTATCCTGGTCTAGACTGTAGTGGATCCAGAGCTGGATCAGGTATTAGGAACTCTAGACTTGAGGTGGTGACGCAACCTTAATGGGCAGTTCAGCACAGAGGATCATGCACATACTGTACTCATTCACACCTAGGACCATTAATTTTATCTAGTTCATCTATCAGCATGTTTATTGGCACTGGGATAATCAGAGAAATTGGAGGATCACCCATGTGGACATGATGAAAATATTCACAAAAGCTCCATACCATTTGACAGAATCCTCCAGTTGAGGATCCTGGCACTGTGAGAAAGCAACGCTATTTATTGAATCACCCTTCTGACCAGAGAGAGAGAACCGTAATAAATATGTTTGCACGTTCCGTCAGATAGATGATGTAGAGGTGTGTAGCTGTCATGAGGACATACACGTGATAAAAACAGACACATTCTTAAGTTGTTTAATTGCATCTATTTTGGTACTTTCCCACATCATTTTCCATCAGAAAGGACTATGCTGAAACAGATTTTGGCTGTAGACTGTGGGCCATGCAGGTATTCTTTAGGGGAGAAAGTGGTTAAAGGAGTTCCTTGGGAAATACTGAAAAAAGAAAGTTGATAAAAGATTTAAGTAGTCTGATGCAGCAGAAGGAGTTGGCAGGTGTTATCAGGTTTGCTGCTGTCTACACACATTCAACACTTCTGTACCAATAAAGCAACCACTTTTTTTAGGAGTGACAGAACAGAGGAGACAGCTGTACAGTATCTATATCTGGATATGGTCCTACTTCATTCAGGCTAGACATGCCTTACATTGTCGTAATCCAAATGAGATGAAGATAAACATAACACTATAGGATTCCCACTGTCAAAATGTTGAGGAACATATGGATGATAAGATTAGTAATGAATAGGATTTAACTGTCTCACAGAGGGAGCAGATTGCCTGTTTGCATTTGGGGTCATGAACACTGGCTACCTGCATGCTGCATGAGCTGAGACCTAAACAGACTGACTGGCATATGGTGCTACAGCAGGGCACTGGGCCACAGCACAATCCCCACACACGCCTATACACACCTCCACAGGAACTCTAGCATGAAATGTCTGTGTTTATGTGCCTTTTTCTTTTAGTGAGGTAGTTTGATTTCCATGTTAAATCAAAACTTTTTGTGTAATGTCTATCAAGCAAGACTACATGTTTCAGGGGTTGGTGTGCAGGATTCAAAAGAATAACAAATAGATGGAAGGCTATAGTCATACTGAATATAGGTAAAAGGTTAATTTTAAAAAAGGTAAACCTCATGCTCTCTCTCTCTCTCTCTCTCTCTCTCTCTCTCTCTCTCTCTCCCTCTCTCTCTCTCTCTCTCTCTCTCTCTCTCTCTCACACACACACACACACACACACACATCTCTCTCTCTCTCTCTCTCTCTCT